>NC_028643.1:6065975-6118548 GCF_001406875.1 Solanum pennellii | reverse complement strand
ATAATAATAATAATAATAATAATAATAATAATAATAATAATAATAATAATAATAATAAGTATTGTTATCTGCATTTTAAAGTTTTTAATAAAATTATTTAAATATTTAAAATTTTAAATAAAGGACATTTTAGAGCAGTTGCATAAGAGAAGTTATTTTTCATCCATTAAAAAGTGAAAACTGTGAAGAAACTCCATTAATGCAGCTTAAGAAGATAGAAGAAGACGGAAGAGAGAACTGAAGAAGAATTGGAAAAATTGTGTGTATTGAATCTGTGAGTTTTCATCCTACATATATAAACAAACAGTTTTAAGTATTAATGACAACTAATACATTGTTCCTATTTTCTAACTAACTTGCAACTAACTAACTGTATATTAAAAAAGAATACATGATTAATTTATAAATCCTTTAACACTCCCCCTCAAGCTAAGAATTGAAAAATACATTTTGCATTCCTAGCTTGTCAAGCAGTTCTTCATGTTGAGGTTTGCAAAGCCCTTTAGTAAGTATACCTGCTTGTTGTTCTCTTGTTCCTAAGTATTGTGTCTGAAAGTCCTTCAAGTATCTTCTCTCTTACAAAGTGACAATCTATGTAAAAATGCTTCGTTCTTTCATGGAAGATTGGATGAGCTGCTAGCTGAATAGCAGCTTTGTTATCACAGAATACTTTCACAGGCAACTTTATATTCATTCCCAGCTCTTTAAATAGATCTTTTAACCATACTATTTTAGCCACTGTAGTAACCGTACTTCTGAATTCTGCTTCTGCAGAACTTCTTGATACTGTGCTTTGTTTCTTTGATTTCCAAGACACCAATGCCCCTCCTAGCTTGATCATGTAGCCAGTTACTGATCTTCTTGTTACTACACAAGCCCCCCAGTCTAAGTCACAATAAGCTACCATTTCATTTTCTTTGTTGCTTGGCATAAACAACCCAGGACCTGCAGTTCTTTTTATATATCTCACTACTCTAACTGCGGCTTCCATATGAGATAATTTTGGTGAGTGCATGTATTGACTGTGATCTTGTACCACAAAGGCTATATCAGGCCTAGTCATGTTTAAGTATAATAACTTTCCTATTAGTCTCTGATATTTCTCAAAATCATCAAGAGGTGTGTCTTCTGTATTAACATTCTTTCTAGTGAATTCATCAAAAATAGTAGATGTTAACTTATTATTGAACTCCATGAAAGTAGAGGAAGGCTTACAACCTGCTAATCCCAACTCAGACGCAAGTCCAAGAGCATACTTCCTTTGATTCATCAGTATACCTTCTGTAGATCTAGAGAATTCAATTCCAAGAAAATATTTAAGCTCACCAAGATCTTTCATCTTGAACCTATGTTGTAACTCCTTTCTTATTTGTTGTATATGCTGCAAACTGCTTCCAGTAATGAGGAGATCATCAACACATACCAGAATCACTAGAAGTTCTTTACCTATATTCTTAGTAAAAAGTGAGTAATCATAATGAGACTGTAAAAATCCCATATCAACCAATGCCTCTGTTAACTTCAAGTTCCATTGCCTTGGTGCCTGTTTTAGCCCATATAAGGACTTATGAAGCTTGCAAACCATGTTTTTCTCCCCCTGGTTTGCAAAACCCTCAGGAATTNATTTTAAATAAAGGACATTTTAGAGCAGTTGCATAAGAGAAGTTATTTTTCATCCATTAAAAAGTGAAAACTGTGAAGAAACTCCATTAATGCAGCTTAAGAAGATAGAAGAAGACGGAAGAGAGAACTGAAGAAGAATTGGAAAAATTGTGTGTATTGAATCTGTGAGTTTTCATCCTACATATATAAACAAACAGTTTTAAGTATTAATGACAACTAATACATTGTTCCTATTTTCTAACTAACTTGCAACTAACTAACTGTATATTAAAAAAGAATACATGATTAATTTATAAATCCTTTAACACTCCCCCTCAAGCTAAGAATTGAAAAATACATTTTGCATTCCTAGCTTGTCAAGCAGTTCTTCATGTTGAGGTTTGCAAAGCCCTTTAGTAAGTATACCTGCTTGTTGTTCTCTTGTTCCTAAGTATTGTGTCTGAAAGTCCTTCAAGTATCTTCTCTCTTACAAAGTGACAATCTATGTAAAAATGCTTCGTTCTTTCATGGAAGATTGGATGAGCTGCTAGCTGAATAGCAGCTTTGTTATCACAGAATACTTTCACAGGCAACTTTATATTCATTCCCAGCTCTTTAAATAGATCTTTTAACCATACTATTTTAGCCACTGTAGTAACCGTACTTCTGAATTCTGCTTCTGCAGAACTTCTTGATACTGTGCTTTGTTTCTTTGATTTCCAAGACACCAATGCCCCTCCTAGCTTGATCATGTAGCCAGTTACTGATCTTCTTGTTACTACACAAGCCCCCCAGTCTAAGTCACAATAAGCTACCATTTCATTTTCTTTGTTGCTTGGCATAAACAACCCAGGACCTGCAGTTCTTTTTATATATCTCACTACTCTAACTGCGGCTTCCATATGAGATAATTTTGGTGAGTGCATGTATTGACTGTGATCTTGTACCACAAAGGCTATATCAGGCCTAGTCATGTTTAAGTATAATAACTTTCCTATTAGTCTCTGATATTTCTCAAAATCATCAAGAGGTGTGTCTTCTGTATTAACATTCTTTCTAGTGAATTCATCAAAAATAGTAGATGTTAACTTATTATTGAACTCCATGAAAGTAGAGGAAGGCTTACAACCTGCTAATCCCAACTCAGACGCAAGTCCAAGAGCATACTTCCTTTGATTCATCAGTATACCTTCTGTAGATCTAGAGAATTCAATTCCAAGAAAATATTTAAGCTCACCAAGATCTTTCATCTTGAACCTATGTTGTAACTCCTTTCTTATTTGTTGTATATGCTGCAAACTGCTTCCAGTAATGAGGAGATCATCAACACATACCAGAATCACTAGAAGTTCTTTACCTATATTCTTAGTAAAAAGTGAGTAATCATAATGAGACTGTAAAAATCCCATATCAACCAATGCCTCTGTTAACTTCAAGTTCCATTGCCTTGGTGCCTGTTTTAGCCCATATAAGGACTTATGAAACTTGCAAACCATGTTTTTCTCCCCCTGGTTTGCAAAACCCTCAGGAATTTGTATATAAACTTCTTCAGGAAGATCTCCTTGAAGAAATGCATTGTGAACATCCATTTGAAATATAAACCAGCCACATGAGGCAGCTAAAGCTATTATTGATCTTACTGTAACCATTTTAGCTACTAGTGAGAAAGTCTCAGTATAGTCTAAACCTTCTTGTTGATTGTATCCTTTTGCTATAACCTGGCCTTATATATCTCAATCTCTCCAGAGGCTTTATACTTAACTTTAAATACCCACTTACAGCCAATAGGAACCTTTGTTGGAGGAAGAGGAACAACAGACCATATATTATTATCTTCAAGTACAGTAATCTCAGCTCTCATAGCATCAACCGAATGAGAATCTTTACAGGCTTCTCTATATGTATGAGGTTCAGAGATAGTAGAATATGTAGCAAGTGAGGCTCTATACGTAGGAGCTAGTTTAGAATAAGAAAAATATTGTGACATAGGATATAAACATGCATTTTTTGCACTATGAGTCACATATGAATCCAACCATATAGGTGGCTTAGATTGTCTAGAAGATCTTCTGAGAGAAACCAAGGGTACAGTAATATCAGAAGAAGTCTGAGACTGTATAGAAGTTATGGAACTAGGAACTGAAACAGATGTACTATCAGAAACTGACATAGATGTATCACTAAGTGAACTATCAGGAAGATCTAGGACAGGAAACAAATGATCTGGAAATGATTGAAGATCCTTGAAAGGAAAGATATCTTCTTTAAACACAGTATCTCTGCTTATAAAAAATGATTTGCAAGTCAATTTATACAGAATATAACCTTTCTTAGTCATTGAGTACCCCATATGCACAGCTGGAACAGCTCTAGGTGCAAACTTGTCTAGAGTTTTAGGATCTGTAGCATAGCATAGACTTCCAAACACTCTAAGATGCTGAAGACTAGGTACTTGTCCAAACAATTTTTCAAAAGAACTACGTCCCTGTAACAACACAGTAGGTAAACTATTCAATATATATACAACTGTAGTAACACAAAACCCCCAAAACTTTAGAGGTACACTAGCCTGAAACCTGAGTGCTCTAGCCATGTCAAGAATAGACCTATGCTTTCTCTCAACCACTCCATTCTGTTGAGGAGTATACACACATGAACTCTGATGTACAACCCCATTTGCCTTGAATAGATCATCCACTTGAGTATTAAAAAACTCTGTTCCATTATCTGTTCTTATACATTTTATGCCTAGACCAAACTGATTTCTTACCAAGCTCACAAACTCTTTTAAAACTACCACAGTATCTGATTTAGTGTGTAGTAAAAGAATCCAAGTATACCTGGACATATCATCCACAAGTGTTAAAAAATATCTTTTGCCATCATAGTTAGTAAGGCCCCCATAGATCACCATGTATAATATCAAAAACTGAAACTGAATTAGAGATACTAGTAGGAAAAGGCAGTCTTGATTGCTTGGCAATTGGACATATAGAACAGCTATGATCATGTATAGGTACAATATTTAACTCCTTTATTTTACTTAGCACTTTTAGAGGAGCATGCCCAAGTCTTTTGTGTCATAGGCTACTTATAGAACTAACAGTAGAATTAAAACTAATAGGTCTAGTCCTTTTACATGCAGCTTCATTTGTACACTCTTCATAAGAAATTTGACCATTTGAAAGCCTTGTTGTGACATCAGTATTGAGGATATACAGCCCTTGATTCTCTTTACCAATCCCCAGGACCCTCCCACTGAAGAGATCCTGAAAAATGCAAAAATCAGGAAAAAACACAACAGCACACTCCAATTGTTTTGTTAGTTGTGATACTGACAGGAGATTATACTTGAATTCTGGAAGAAACAACACATCCTTTACTAGTTTTTCTTTAAGCACCAATGATTCACCAACATGACTAATAGACACCTGATCACCAGTAGGTAAATTTACTTTCATACCACCCTGAACATCAAGATTTGTGGACTGACTCATTAAACTAAAGTTGTGTACCATATGATTGGAGGCACCAGTATCTATTATCCAATTAACATGTGACATATCAGACATTAGAGCTATAAAATTACCTGATGTCCCTGATACACCTACAGTAACTACATTGTCCATTGTATCCACATCTTTACTCTCTCCTTTTCTCAGCATCTGCAAAATCTCATGATATTGCTCTTGAGTGAACATTGTTTACCCTGTCCTGAAGTAGTATCAGTGGATGACTCATTTGCTCTAGTATTAGAACCTAAATATGAATCAAGCACTCCAGAATCACTGCCAGCAGAAGCATTATTTGCATAAGAAGATGTTCCTCCTTTCTTTTTAGGATAACCATGAAGTTTGTAACAGGTTTCTTTTGTATGATCTTTATAGTGATAGAATTCACAGTAGAGTTGTGATTTTCCTGCAGAGTAACTAGTTCTTCCATCTCCGTAGCCTCTATTTCTATATCCATTATTATGAAAATTAGACAATCCTCTTCTTGTTTCTGAGGAAGCTCCATTACTATTATTATAGTATCCACCATTTCCAGATTGTGAACCAAGAGGCATTCTATTACTCATCAATGCTGTTTCAGATAAACCTTCTACAGAGGAACATGTATTTCCTGCACCATGAATTCTTTGACTCTCAACACTAATAATCATAGCATAAGCCTGATATACATTTGGAACTTGAATCTGCATAAGAACTTGACTTCTTGCATGAGCATAAGACTCATTAAGTCCCATAAAAAATTGCCATAATTTTTGAAACTTTAAATGCTCTATGTATTGCTTAGATTCGGGACAAGCACAGGAAGGACAAGGAATCAATGTTTCAGCTTCATCCCACAATTCTCTCAATCTTGAAAAATAAATTGACACAGAAGAAGTTCCTTGTAACAGAGTGACTATCTCTTTGTGAAGATAAAAGGCCCTAGATGCATTGACTTTATCAAATCTTCCACGTAGATCTTCCCATACTTTATGAGCATCAGATCCATAGATTATTGTACTAATCAAGCTTTTCGACACAGTATTCATGATCCACCCTAGAACAATTGCATACATCATGTAAAGACTCAGAATACATCTTTTTACAAGTTCCTAGTAGAAATCCTAGCTTGTTTTTTTCAAGTAACACAAGTTTCAAAGATTTGCTTCACAAAGAATAATTTTCAGAACCTAGTAATTCAATTGAAATCAGAATAGAACTTTGAGTATCTGAAGGATGTATAAAGAGAGGATGATTGTGATCGATTCGCCCTGGAGCTGCAACTGGAAGTTGTTGTTGAACTTCGCTTGAAGCTCCATTTGTAGTTGAAGGCATTATCGATTTTTGAACAATTAACAATATCCAATTTCTATGGAACAAAACTAAATCTTCAATCCAAGAATCTCCTCGATCTTTTCTCAAGAGTATGAAGAGTTAACAACAGAAATTCAAACTCTCCTGGGCTCTGATACCAAGTGAAGAAACTCCATTAATGGAGCTTAAGAAGATAGAAGAAGACGGAAGAGAGAACTGAAGAAGAATTGAAAAAATTGTGTGTATTGAATCTGTGTGTTTTCGTCCTACATATATATAAAAACAGTTTTAAGTATTAATGACATCTAATATTCTAACTAACATTATTCCTATTTTCTAACTAACTTGCAACTAACTAACTGTATATTAAAAAAGAATACATGATCAATTTATAAATCCTTTTAACAAAAACACACAACACAATTCATTGTTGTGCATAAAAATAGACGAGCAAAAAAAAATAAAACTAAACTACCTTCTGGATCAGGAAAAGGTAAATACAATGGATTGTATTAAATTATCATTCATTGCTTTTGATTATTTTTTTCTGGCATTTCCTTTTGAAAGAAAAGGCTGTCAAGCGAAACCATTTTGGTTGAGATCCATTTCTAAAAAAGATCAATAGGAGCCGGAGGGAATGAATGTTGGTTTTTTTTTTTTAAATAATATTGAATGATTTCATTTTTAAAGGAATAATTGTTATGTGAATTCTCGCTTAATTTGATTATTTTTTTTAAAAAAAATATTAAAGGTACATAAATTTAAAGTATAACATTAATTTGGTTATAGTGATATGTTATAGAATTATTACTCATTTTTCAAAGATGCGTAATACTATAATTATTTGCACTTTTCTTTAATAATTGTATCATCAAGAGAAGAATAACAGTTAAACAATCCAAATTCATTAATAATTTAATTATTAAATTAAGTTTTAAAATTCGATAAAAAAGAAAAAGTTGACACATTAGTTACTTTTTGAATTTAAATTTAAAATGGTTATGTAAAACTGCTCTACTATTATCTAGATTTTCTATATATACATAGTTAAATTCAACTAAGAAAATTAATGGATCTATTCTTATTCAATTGTGTAATGCTATTTGTGTTTCAATTCTTCTTTTCTTCGGGGGCGTATATGTATATTATTTGATGCTATAAGAAAAATCTTATAAATATTTGTAAAAGAATAAGAAGGAGAAGGAGAAAAAGAAGGAGAAGAAAATGATTATTTATCAAACTGAAAATCCTATATATGATGATAGTTTTAGATTTATAATATAATGTGTTGTGGTGATTTTCTTTTAAAGTTATTTAATTCAATTTGATTTTTTTTCTATCATATTTTGAACTTGAATTCTTGAGATTGAATATTTTATTTATATTTGTAATCGTTGATGTTTTTAAATTTTATTATTTTTCGTTTGATTTCTTATTCAATAAGTGATACTAACATGTTTTATTTGGATTTTTTTAAATTAGCATTTTCTTTTGATATTAGATGTTGATGATTCTATTTTTATATATAATTGAACGAAAAAAACTATATAAATCGAAGATTAACTACATTAATTTTCCTGCTTGACAGTTAAATATGCTTTTATTGTATAAATATAATAATTTGATTGTTTAGTTTTATTAATAATAAATGTTCAAATGATATTCATTTTTACAAAGTGCTCAATTGAAAGTGAAAAAAAAATTCATATTTTATTATTCACTTTGAATTCATCATTTTCTTTTCAACTGCAGAATTTGGTATTAACTTTTTCAATTTTATTCTTAAAAATAGATTTTTATATGATGAAGGATATAGAAAAAAACCCCATTGTCCCATTCACCTCTACTTCTTTTAATGTTTATTATTTAAATAAAAACTTTTTTTTACTTGAGATTTTGATGTTTTTTCAAAAAAAAAAAAATGCTATTATTTATTTGAAATCTTAGAAATCGACAATTTGCTTTAAACATGTTTTGATATAATTTCTAGAACTGTTGTATAATTAAAAATAAAATTAAAATTAATTAATTATAATTACATTTAAATAAAAAATATAAANATCATGTATAGGTACAATATTTAACTCCTTTATTTTACTTAGCACTTTTAGAGGAGCATGCCCAAGTCTTTTGTGTCATAGGCTACTTATAGAACTAACAGTAGAATTAAAACTAATAGGTCTAGTCCTTTTACATGCAGCTTCATTTGTACACTCTTCATAAGAAATTTGACCATTTGAAAGCCTTGTTGTGACATCAGTATTGAGGATATACAGCCCTTGATTCTCTTTACCAATCCCCAGGACCCTCCCACTGAAGAGATCCTGAAAAATGCAAAAATCAGGAAAAAACACAACAGCACACTCCAATTGTTTTGTTAGTTGTGATACTGACAGGAGATTATACTTGAATTCTGGAAGAAACAACACATCCTTTACTAGTTTTTCTTTAAGCACCAATGATTCACCAACATGACTAATAGACACCTGATCACCAGTAGGTAAATTTACTTTCATACCACCCTGAACATCAAGATTTGTGGACTGACTCATTAAACTAAAGTTGTGTACCATATGATTGGAGGCACCAGTATCTATTATCCAATTAACATGTGACATATCAGACATTAGAGCTATAAAATTACCTGATGTCCCTGATACACCTACAGTAACTACATTGTCCATTGTATCCACATCTTTACTCTCTCCTTTTCTCAGCATCTGCAAAATCTCATGATATTGCTCTTGAGTGAACATTGTTTACCCTGTCCTGAAGTAGTATCAGTGGATGACTCATTTGCTCTAGTATTAGAACCTAAATATGAATCAAGCACTCCAGAATCACTGCCAGCAGAAGCATTATTTGCATAAGAAGATGTTCCTCCTTTCTTTTTAGGATAACCATGAAGTTTGTAACAGGTTTCTTTTGTATGATCTTTATAGTGATAGAATTCACAGTAGAGTTGTGATTTTCCTGCAGAGTAACTAGTTCTTCCATCTCCGTAGCCTCTATTTCTATATCCATTATTATGAAAATTAGACAATCCTCTTCTTGTTTCTGAGGAAGCTCCATTACTATTATTATAGTATCCACCATTTCCAGATTGTGAACCAAGAGGCATTCTATTACTCATCAATGCTGTTTCAGATAAACCTTCTACAGAGGAACATGTATTTCCTGCACCATGAATTCTTTGACTCTCAACACTAATAATCATAGCATAAGCCTGATATACATTTGGAACTTGAATCTGCATAAGAACTTGACTTCTTGCATGAGCATAAGACTCATTAAGTCCCATAAAAAATTGCCATAATTTTTGAAACTTTAAATGCTCTATGTATTGCTTAGATTCGGGACAAGCACAGGAAGGACAAGGAATCAATGTTTCAGCTTCATCCCACAATTCTCTCAATCTTGAAAAATAAATTGACACAGAAGAAGTTCCTTGTAACAGAGTGACTATCTCTTTGTGAAGATAAAAGGCCCTAGATGCATTGACTTTATCAAATCTTCCACGTAGATCTTCCCATACTTTATGAGCATCAGATCCATAGATTATTGTACTAATCAAGCTTTTCGACACAGTATTCATGATCCACCCTAGAACAATTGCATACATCATGTAAAGACTCAGAATACATCTTTTTACAAGTTCCTAGTAGAAATCCTAGCTTGTTTTTTTCAAGTAACACAAGTTTCAAAGATTTGCTTCACAAAGAATAATTTTCAGAACCTAGTAATTCAATTGAAATCAGAATAGAACTTTGAGTATCTGAAGGATGTATAAAGAGAGGATGATTGTGATCGATTCGCCCTGGAGCTGCAACTGGAAGTTGTTGTTGAACTTCGCTTGAAGCTCCATTTGTAGTTGAAGGCATTATCGATTTTTGAACAATTAACAATATCCAATTTCTATGGAACAAAACTAAATCTTCAATCCAAGAATCTCCTCGATCTTTTCTCAAGAGTATGAAGAGTTAACAACAGAAATTCAAACTCTCCTGGGCTCTGATACCAAGTGAAGAAACTCCATTAATGGAGCTTAAGAAGATAGAAGAAGACGGAAGAGAGAACTGAAGAAGAATTGAAAAAATTGTGTGTATTGAATCTGTGTGTTTTCGTCCTACATATATATAAAAACAGTTTTAAGTATTAATGACATCTAATATTCTAACTAACATTATTCCTATTTTCTAACTAACTTGCAACTAACTAACTGTATATTAAAAAAGAATACATGATCAATTTATAAATCCTTTTAACAAAAACACACAACACAATTCATTGTTGTGCATAAAAATAGACGAGCAAAAAAAAATAAAACTAAACTACCTTCTGGATCAGGAAAAGGTAAATACAATGGATTGTATTAAATTATCATTCATTGCTTTTGATTATTTTTTTCTGGCATTTCCTTTTGAAAGAAAAGGCTGTCAAGCGAAACCATTTTGGTTGAGATCCATTTCTAAAAAAGATCAATAGGAGCCGGAGGGAATGAATGTTGGTTTTTTTTTTTTAAATAATATTGAATGATTTCATTTTTAAAGGAATAATTGTTATGTGAATTCTCGCTTAATTTGATTATTTTTTTTAAAAAAAATATTAAAGGTACATAAATTTAAAGTATAACATTAATTTGGTTATAGTGATATGTTATAGAATTATTACTCATTTTTCAAAGATGCGTAATACTATAATTATTTGCACTTTTCTTTAATAATTGTATCATCAAGAGAAGAATAACAGTTAAACAATCCAAATTCATTAATAATTTAATTATTAAATTAAGTTTTAAAATTCGATAAAAAAGAAAAAGTTGACACATTAGTTACTTTTTGAATTTAAATTTAAAATGGTTATGTAAAACTGCTCTACTATTATCTAGATTTTCTATATATACATAGTTAAATTCAACTAAGAAAATTAATGGATCTATTCTTATTCAATTGTGTAATGCTATTTGTGTTTCAATTCTTCTTTTCTTCGGGGGCGTATATGTATATTATTTGATGCTATAAGAAAAATCTTATAAATATTTGTAAAAGAATAAGAAGGAGAAGGAGAAAAAGAAGGAGAAGAAAATGATTATTTATCAAACTGAAAATCCTATATATGATGATAGTTTTAGATTTATAATATAATGTGTTGTGGTGATTTTCTTTTAAAGTTATTTAATTCAATTTGATTTTTTTTCTATCATATTTTGAACTTGAATTCTTGAGATTGAATATTTTATTTATATTTGTAATCGTTGATGTTTTTAAATTTTATTATTTTTCGTTTGATTTCTTATTCAATAAGTGATACTAACATGTTTTATTTGGATTTTTTTAAATTAGCATTTTCTTTTGATATTAGATGTTGATGATTCTATTTTTATATATAATTGAACGAAAAAAACTATATAAATCGAAGATTAACTACATTAATTTTCCTGCTTGACAGTTAAATATGCTTTTATTGTATAAATATAATAATTTGATTGTTTAGTTTTATTAATAATAAATGTTCAAATGATATTCATTTTTACAAAGTGCTCAATTGAAAGTGAAAAAAAAATTCATATTTTATTATTCACTTTGAATTCATCATTTTCTTTTCAACTGCAGAATTTGGTATTAACTTTTTCAATTTTATTCTTAAAAATAGATTTTTATATGATGAAGGATATAGAAAAAAACCCCATTGTCCCATTCACCTCTACTTCTTTTAATGTTTATTATTTAAATAAAAACTTTTTTTTACTTGAGATTTTGATGTTTTTTCAAAAAAAAAAAAATGCTATTATTTATTTGAAATCTTAGAAATCGACAATTTGCTTTAAACATGTTTTGATATAATTTCTAGAACTGTTGTATAATTAAAAATAAAATTAAAATTAATTAATTATAATTACATTTAAATAAAAAATATAAATTGTAAAACAAAATATAAATATAAAATGAGTTTTAAAATTAATGTAATATAATTTATAACTGTTTTTACAAATAACGTGATATAAGTATTATGACATTAAAAAAACTGAAATTTTTTAGATAATGCTTTAAAGTTTTTTTACCTTTTTAGATAATGCTTTAAATTTAGTTGTACCTTCCAAACAGTTACTTTTTACAAATTTTACTTTTATTTTGTGGGTAATTAATTAAAATTTTGTGGGCAACACAATATTATTTGAAAAAATCTATAACAACCTTTTTATTTTAAAATAAATTGATATTTTTTTATTTTATTTAAAAGTATTAAAGTTAAAAGGGTAAAAGTATTAAAAAGATAAAATAATATTGTGTGAAATATATTATTTTATCACTTTAGCTAAACTTGTTGACCAAAACATTTTTCCTATTATTCACTTTTGTGGGCAACACATATTCTTTGGAAAATTTGATATTTTTATCACTTTTATTTCAAAATATTAAAATTAAAAAGGTAAAAATATTTTTAAAAAATAAAAAAATATAATATGAAATATATTATTTTATCATTTTGGCCAAAAGAATTTTTTCAATTATTTACTTTTTCAATGGTTCATTTGAAAAAGTCAAAGAAACACCTTAACGGACATGTACATGTTGTGTATATATTGTTTCTTTTTTAAGGGGAATTTGAATCTAAGACAACTACTCAAAAAGCTTATATTATTCTTCTATTAATATTAATAAGTTTTTCCTGTTATTTATACTATTCTATTAATATGTAGTATATTCAAATCATTTTAAAAAAGTTATCTATTGTATATTTATAATGCAAATAGGTGATCATTAATAATTTTTTAAATGCGTACGTATTTCGTTACAATATGTCTACTCATTGTGAACTCATCAGTAATAGCAATGGAGCATTGAAGTTATACAATAATGAAAAGTACCACATTGCAAACATTCAATTATCTTATTTTTCAAAATTGAATTGTCTCTTCAATATAATAATTAATATTATTATATTTAAATTTTTTAATTAGAATTGATTTAAAGTGAACTGTCATAAGCATTTATACGTAATACTCATAATATCATGTTAATGGTGCTTATCTTATAACTTATAATTTTATATAATTGATATTAAAACTAATATATTAACTATTTCTAACAAATTAGTTTAAAAGTTTTTGAAACTAAATTCTAAAATTATTTGTCATTGTTAAGTTATACATATTTATTAAATAATAAAATCTACACATATTTAGAAAGACTATCCATAAAATAAAAAGAAGAAACTTATAATAAATCAAAGGAGTGAAAGATGATCCATATTTTTCATCTTTCAATATTTTTTTTTGCATTTAAAATAATTTATTCTTATGTGATATAATATTAATTTGATAATTTATTTTTATGTGGCACTAATTCAATAACTTTGTGCATTCTTATTTTATGAAATTGTATTTAGATTAAATGAAAATTATCTTATTTTGAAGGATTAAACGAGAGAGGAGTGTGCTTAAAAATTTGTAACATGCTTTGTAAATTATATTTAAATTTTAGCTACAAGTAGAAACAAAATATTAAATACTGCATTTTAGATTGATCTATGAATTTATAATTTAATTAACAGACAAAAGTATCAATCAAACATATGAAACACATGTTATTAATCTTCATTGTGTTAGAAGAAGGAAAAGTTATTAGGATAACATTTGGTGTTTTTGAAGAACATACATTCATTGCACATAAATTAGGGTAAAATTTTGTTAGCATTAAATGTATATTATTAAATTAAAACTTGATATATGATTACACATGCACTATTTTGCTCAAATAAAAAACTTGTAATAGTTATTTCTAAGTTTAAAAATTATTATATTTTAAAATATCCGCATAGCACATGAGTACATATACTAATTTTATATAATATGTGAAGAAAGCACACACTATTATATTAATTATAGGCTACTCTTAAAGATTTACCTCAGCAGTAAGCAAATTTTGCATAGTTTAGCTAGGATCAATTTTAAAACATGGCAAAACCTTACTTATTCAGATTTCACTCCAAACCACTGGGCAGCTCAAATGGGTCCTTAAACTTAAATTGTCGATGAATATTATATAATTAATTTTTTCTAATTTTCAATTGATAATATAACACTTACAATTTTAAATTGTTTTTCATGAGATATATCACTCAAAATATGTCAAATTTCTTCATTTCTAATGAAAATTTACTTTTTCTACAAATAATATTTAATATTTACTTTTAAAAAATAAAACTTATAACTATTCCCTTAAATTTGGGGGCCAAACACATGTCTTATTTTTAACACTGTCAAGCAGCCCCTGCCAAGCCAATACAACTTTCCATGGTCAAGTGATTTAGGGTGTGGGGTGTGTTTGGTATGACGGAAAATGTTTTCCTGGAAAACAAGTAGATTTATAACTTATTTTCTCATGTTTGGTTGGTGAGTTGAAAATATGTTTAGGAAATGATTTTTACTGTTTAATTTATGAATAAAAAATATTTTTGAGAAATATCTTTTATTTTTNAAAAAAAATTAATTTGAATTTGAACGAGACTGTTTGAAAACGTTTGCCTTAACTTTTGAAGGGAAGTAATTTTCCTTAATTTTAAAGAAAATGAGTTGATTTGAAAAACATTTTCCAAAAACTTTTGTCCCAACCAAACATGAGAAAATTGGAAAACATTTTCTTTCATACCAAACACACCCTTACTGAAATAAAAATATGCACATGTTGCTTAACGTTAAGTGAAAGAAGTGTATATTCAAACACATGACTTACATGTATTAGCGAGTAAACTTTTACTATGAAAAAGATGCACGTATAATAATCAAAAGCAGAAAGGGGAGAAATTAATCTATGTGAAGGGGTATTGAGTATGAAAATTATACAATGTATTCAAGTACTGATGCAAACATATATAACCATAATTAGCTAGTATAAAATTTTCAGCAATACCATTATTCTTCAACAACAAAAACAATCCTTCTATCTTTGGACAATATTTTTGCGTTTTTCAGCTAAACTTAAACACATGAAATAAGTTTTTTGAATGACTCATAAATCCTCAATATCTATATATATATATATATATATATATATATATAGTCATTAGAAACCATATTTTTTTGCTTCGGGCATCATAGACATGAGCTCACAGAAAAGAGATCCCATGAGTCTAGATCTCTTCGAAGAGTCACCATCCGGTACATGTAGTGGGGCTGCATCAGGTTCACTAAGAAAGCAGCTATTCCAATCCAGAGGGACACTTGAGATAGGATTAACTGTCACAATAATATATTATGATATACAAAACTTGTCACAAGATATTTAGAGCACATAGTAGATATGTCAAACTTATAATCCAAATTGATCATATAAGTGTTATGTATATTATATATAGCTAGAGGGGGAGTAAAAAGTAGTGTCCTAAATGATGAATATTTATTCTTTTACCTTTCTCTCAGACAACATTTGAGATTGGTAATATTTTGTATTCCTCAGCATTGAGGGCTATGCTGGTTACCTCCAAAAAGTCGTTAGAAGAAAAATAAATATCAGAGATTCTTATAATGCTCCTATTAATACACTACTTGAATCTCTTCATCTATATCCCGGTTCTTTTCTTTTCATATGGTTCACCAGGTACATGTTGGAATTGATTGATCTGCACTATCTTTTTGACTTTTCATGTCTCTCCTTCTAATCCAACAACTTAATAGATTTATTATTTATTCTGGAATGGTCCATCAAATGTTCCCTGGGAAACCACTTATCAGTTTTAGAGCTCCACCACCTCACCAATTTCCTAGTCATTAAGAAGTCTTGAAGAATAGGTTCCACCTCGTAATGTGTTTCTGTCATTATGGAAAATCTAATAGGGAAGGAATTTGGGCAAAAAAACTTCTGAGAAGTAACTTGGAAATTTCTAGCCTAGGCTAGAATTGGACAAAATTTGAGTCAAGTGATGTCTAGGGTAATTCGGTAATGGATGGGGGATTTAATTATGAGTTTGATCACGTGAGTGGATAGTCAAGATGTTAAATAGCTCGTATGGTTTAAAAAATTGAATTCGGGTAAGTAGAACACCTGAAACTAATCTTGGCGTGAAAGGCTAGCTTTAGAACGTCCAGGTTTGAAGGTGTGTTGTAAAATGGGAGCTTGGAACTCAAATTCCGAGTTTCTATCTTTGTGCAAGCCGCTGGGGCAGGGTTATTTACACTAGGGCGGGGACGCTGTGGCGGGATGGGTCCCGCTGTGGTGGGACAGTCGCGACTTAAATCGTGGAAAATCGTAAAATTGCTATTTTCAGCAAAATTTCATTCTTAAGAGGGAAGGGACAACCCATGGTCGTTTCTTATCAAATTCCAACTATTTCTAGCGCTAAAGGTAAGCTAATTACTCCCCTAATCCGTAATCAAATCTTAGAACTTAGAATCCTTGTAAGTTATCATTGGGGTAGGGTTTTTGCCCGAAGATTAATGATAGGAAAAACCATAGTTGAACATTAGGATCATGGGTTTCGCCTTAGGTTGATATTTTGATATAATTTGGGTAAATTAGGCCTTGTTTATTGATCCTTGCGTTAATTACTTGTTTTAGATGTAGAACAAGCTGAAAGACTTCGGAATGGGAAGACTCAAGTGTCCTAGGATTATTCAGGCTTGGTTTCGAGGTAAGTGATGGTTCGACTTCTTGTTATGTTTTATATGCTTGTTAATTGCTTTATTGTATGCATGCGTGTATGTGGATAGGGAGACATGAACCAAATCTAGAGAAATGAATGTGCATGAATAATTACATGCCATGAACTTGTTGCTTGACTGTGTTACTATGAACACTGTTTTTATGGTGTGATTGTGCTGACTGGATTGGGTGTCACATATCAAAATACATAATGGACCGGGTAATACGTTCCGACACATATATTGGATAACACGAGTTGCTTATATTACGCTTACTAAAGTAGCCGCATGATCCTATCAGTATACTGTTGTTTTGAGTACTAATATTGGACTTGCTCTTTTTTTGTTGAGTACAGGGCATCTTTAGGTGGCTATTGACCAGACCGGATTCGAGGGTGAACCAGTTCGTGGTTGCCATTGATCCTTCATCTTGTTTAGTCCATTCTTTTCAGACTCAGACTAGATGTTTAGTTATTTAGTTATGTTTAGCTTTCGGGGTTGCATCCCATCTTCTTAGACTTGTTGATTGATAGAGTTTTGGTACGTTGACTTTTAGTTCTAGTGGTTGACTTTTATTCTTCCTCCCAGAGATAAGTATTGCGACTTCTATAATGCCAATATTTTCTCAAACTTTTCTAAAATGGCATCCCTCATCTCAACTGCTTCATGCAGTTTGGATCCCAATAGCATGAGAAGATACACCACTGATAGATTTTACACCTTGTACTTAAGAATACTTGCCACCAATTCTTCGATTGAATTTAAGTCCTAAGTAAGATTCAAATATAACTAGAATCACACTCAAGTAACAAATATGCTCCTATTTTCATCATCATCATATGTTAAATTTTACTAAATACATTGTCTCTGATTATATTTGTAAGGACAAAAAAATATTTTTCAGGCATACCGCAAGTAAGTAATTAGAATTCACATACACATACACATAGACATACCAGCATTAGCACCATTTATATCATCTGAAGGTGTTGGAGGCGTTGGACTACGCTTCTTAGAATATTCTTGTTGTAGAGATCTTGGGGTCTTAAATGAAAACTTTTCCAGCTTTACGCCTTGTGATGCATACTCCGAATGTTGCTTCAAGTACCTGGGAATAAATACCATTATAAGTCAATATGGCGAAACATAAAAGACAAATGAAGTACATATTTTAAATTATGACTTCAAAAATTTATACCAACCCAAGAAAGGATTTGGAAATTAAAAGAAACATGTTTTGTAAATCTAATTGAACTTGAAAAAACTAACATACCTTTCAACTTCTGGTATGGAACGTAGTCCTTTTGTAGTAGGCGAATCATAATACCTGAAAATCATGACAACAAAAATTAAAGAACCATGAAATATATATTTGTGCATTAGTCTAATTGTTCTAGGTAGTGAAGAAAATGCAAGACTTACACATCAGCAAAAATGGTGCCTCTTGTTCTTATTTTTACAATTCGTTTCCATCCCGAAGGAGTCTGAGGAATACTAGGCTTATCAAATGCCCATAGCTTTTTTTCTTTCTGAGTTATATCTGGTATATCGTCACATGATATACTAGGACGCCACTCACGAGCATCTTCACAGTAGAAAGGACATTCCAATAGGTGTTCCCTTATTTTTTCATACCTCTCCTCTGTAGGTATGTAGCGCCATTTGAAACATTTAGAGCACTGTACGGCAAACTCCATTTCATCTGCAACCTTCTTTTTGAGGTGAGCATCTTGATCTCGCTCCATCCAGCCAACTCTTATTGGATTTGACTAACCCGAGGATAAAAAATACAACCNTTTGACTAACCCGAGGACAAAAAATACAACTTGTATTCATTAGGGAACTCCAAGAACATTTTAATATGGTACAACATAAAAGAATCTCTTTATCCTATTTAATCATATATCTTAAAAGGTTTGATATGTGTTAACAATAAAAGAAGGACCGATTGTTTGGATATACATATATAAGGTCTGGCCCACTGAAAACTAACCCCTTATAGAAGTTAAGGAAATTCTTGAATTTTAATGTCAAGTGAAATATATAAGAAAGTCAAACCAAAAGTCCAAAATAATATAGTCAGGTAGAGATGGTGAAACAATCTCCACATCTAGATTTTTTTCGGCTAATATAAGGAAGGATAGGTGAATCTACATAAATGTAAAGTCCCTCTAAACCACACTAAGGACAACGACTAAAAACCGAGTGTAATCCCAAGTGTGATCTTGTAAGAGTATGATGTACACAGACCTTAGCTACCTTTTGTGGTGTTGAGAGGTTATTTCTGGTAGACATTATATTTAAAAGAAGTAATCAACTCTTGTGATATTGTCACGACCTAAGATGTGGTGTCACTCGTCTTATCTCACCAAGACTAGTCAGCCTAAAACTCAACCATTAAGACAAAGTACGGAAATAACAAATAATTACCAATCCGAATAATAAGTCAATTAACTAAATTCCCAATACTTGGTAGTCCCGTTTATGAGCCTCTAATGTATTCAATATATTTGAAAGAAGTAAACAAGTCTCAGATGATGTTATCTCTAAAGTAGGACATGATCATAAATGGGAATAAGAAGCACCGTTGAGATGACAAATATCTATCTCACAAATCTCCATAGTAAGCCTCGAAAAGTCAGGGCAAAGGCCAAGGAAGGGAGCTTGGGCATCCTAGCCTTCACCAAGCACTGCCTACCTTCCCACGACCACAATGACGGTTCGTGGTAAGGACCACGAGTTTTGGTGAGGTTCCTTAATTTCTAGGTAGTGTCTAGGATACACTGTACCCAAAAGAAGACCCTTCCCACGAGCCACTAGATATATTATGTAAGCCATCACGATCATGGGATGGGTCGTGGTCCTAACTTAGTTTTTAAGGGGGCGGCAACCTATCCACTAGTCCAAGACCATAGAGGCCACCACCACTCGTGGTAGGGACCATGGCTTGTGGAACCCCACATGGTGGTGAAGCAATCCACTGCTAGTTGGGGGTTAAATGGATTTTCCCGTTTTAATTATGTTAAAGCTATGTTGTTTTACCCAAGCCTAGGACCCCTATATAAGTCATTTTAACTCCAAAACTCACCAATTCAAGTCTTTAATTCCAAAACCCAAAAGAAATCCCCAAATTTCTTCCTCTCAAATATTTCTCTCTCTAGAACTTAAAGAAGAAGAAAGGGCTCAATCTAGGATCAAGATCAAGCCTCAATTCCTCCATCGAATTTAAGCATTGGGATTTGAGATATGATAGTTTCACCAATGGATTCCTTTCATCCACAGAGTTACCAAATTTCTCTATTTTCAAAGTTAGAAATCCCTAATTGAGTTAAGGTTTTCTTCAATTGTCATGGGTTCTGTTCAATGTTGATTTAAATGATTGAGTTATGATATCTTATGCATGAATTGATGAAATATGATGGTTTTCTAATGATTAACCATGAACGCATGTAACCCCCATGTTTTCACGTTTTGAATCATGTTGATTGTAAATAAAGAGTTTTATGAAATTCAGCATGTATCGCAATATTTACATGGAATTTTGATTAAATCCATATATAACCTATGTTTTCTATGTATTGAAGATTTAAAGTGAGTTTTGAACCTCAAGAGGTAAATTATGGTTTTATGCATTTTCTTATGAAATCTAGGCAAATCTTTTAAGGGTGCTTTGAGTAAAGTACCAATGATGATGATGTTGTCGTATTGTTGAAAGGATATTCTCGTAAACACATACTATGTTACAACCAAAAAATGGACATGATGACACTCGTCTTATCCCACCAATACAAGTCAACCTAAAATTCCCAAGCATATACCACTAGGATATACACGAATTCCACACACTTAATAAGGGTTTACAAATCCACTTGCCTCAAACAATCGAACAGTCACTCTGAGTCTTGAGCCCTCCCTTTTTGTTAAGCTTTCAAATCAATGCAATCTATTCAAGTACATATTCACAATAAGATTTTAAAACTAACAACACCCATATCACATATGCCTAGCCTAGACCCAAAAACTCACTCAATTTATAATCAAGTTTAATATAGCATATTTCCAAATTTCAATTCTAAGGTTAAGTCTTTATTTCTCAAAATATAAAACTTAATTGATAATCAAGGAATACAATACACTAAAAGAAGGACCCTAAAGAAAATGAGAATCAGTAGCTTAAATCTCTACAGAAAACAAGTATCCATCCATACTTCAAACACTATACAATCACCTTTTATTTTATTATAAAATAATTATCCAATATTTATCTAATAATAGACAATTAATGTCATCACGAAGAATGCCCAGTTACCTGACACAATGTGATACTATTAATCTATATTCCTCCCTCACCACATAATTATTGGTTTATGATTGTCCTTAAATTGCATGGTCATGTTTAACCCTTAATCTGACACAAAAAGAGTAATACATGTCACAGTAACAACAACAATTAATTCACTTTGCTCTTCGCCAACAATATAATATTATATTTCCTCTAAAATCAATACCTAATTTGTTCATATCCTAGAAATTATAATACACATTTAATGGATTGAATTTTTATTTGAAGTTCTCACCTGAATGCCGCCGTCGATGCCGCAGAGTCCTGACCCCTTTTATCTTTTGTAAATTATGAACCTAAAATAAATCTTAACCCTAATAGTTTGTTTTCTTATATAGGTCAAGTAAATTATAAAGTTGACCCATTAAATATTAACTAAAATTTGTTATTTTATTATATATGAGACAAATAGTATAGGGTCTTAAATAAATAAACACTTTAGCCCATTAACTATCGATTAGGTCATTTATTTAAAATTACCCAACAACTAGTTAACTATAGTTAAAAGAATAGTTTAAAATTCTCAAACCAACTTCAATTACTAATTATAAGTTACTTAGAAAAACTATCGGGAGGGATGAAATGGTAATCTTACAAAAAAATTTAAAATTGACTTTCTGGTTCATTACATTATCCACCAACAAAAATCATGTTCATCCTCGAACATAAGTAAGAAGAAGGAAGATTAACTGTCTTACCAAAAGTCTAAGTTATGACGTATCAGCCGGTGTTCATCTTTCTAAGTGAGCTCCTCCTTAAGACCAATCCATCAAAATTCTATACTAAGAATTAAACTTTAAAATTAAATTGTGGAAGGTCTATAAATCAAGAGTTATTAGTAAGCCACAGAATAACCCATGAACCCAATCTTAACTGAATTTCGCTGGACCTTAACACCGTTATCATGGCGAATCTTTTCTCGGATAACCAAGTTGACCATCAGAATCAATACTGACTACAATCATAAGTGAGCCTTAATCAACTACCAGACACTCATAATGCACACATTATCCCATATCTTATCCTAATTTTTTTTTTCACATCACAATCTTTTCACGAGCTCAAGTTATAAAAATCTGATCTTTAGACATTGGGTACCCATCATGGGAGAATCAAACTTATCTAACCCAAAGAAGAAAATGAAAATAAACACCCAACAAGCGATACACTTCAAAATATAGAACCTCTAACTACTCTCTTAGACAATTGTAACTCTTCATAGTAGCTCTTACATAAGTTCTTAAAAGCAAGGTTGTGTCTGTAGACATATTGAGATATACAAATTTATCATAAATGAAATGACCAAGTTTATCAAAGGATCCTACTCTATCAAGAGGACATCATAGAATTGGTACATCCAATCCACCACTAGAAATTTACCCATAAATGTAAAAACACACGTGGACATATGCAATAAATCATACTCCAAATCATGTCCGAAACGAAGTAGGTGGTCAACATAAGAATATAAGGAATCAAAGTCAAACAACAATAGATACTTTCTCCATAATGCCCTTATCAATATTTTCATTCATCTGATTACATCCCTCAATTTTAATTTTTTTAGCCACCCAAAATTAACAAGTCTGATCTCCATTACAATTTTACATATACTGGATTTACCAAACCCTGCATACTTCTCACGGTACTCCACCAAAGCCACACTCTTAATACTAACAAGTATCATAACCTCACCAACCATTTTCCTTACTTTCACACTGTCACTAGTATCAAGGTCTTCTTAGCAAACACGTTATAGTCTCCAAGATTTCGAACTATGGTTTCTTAACCTTCCATTTAAGCATCCCATGATAGATACGAATCACACTTAAAACTGATAGAACTAATTCCAAACTAATAGTACTTTCTAGTTGAGGTACAACATTGAATCACACCCAAAGTCAACCTCACACAAACTTTTACTACAATATTACAACTACTAATTTCAAATTGTCAAATAAGTCATTCTAAAACTCATAGAAATTCTTAGTCACTCCTATAATCCTATATATACTATAAGCTCATAACCTCTACTCACCATCAAACGCTTATGTAATACATCATAATAGTCTATGTAGTCTCATCAATGAAATAGTTTCAATCCCCTCAAAATCTTCATTAATATTTTTGTGCATTCATAAGCCACCTACAAAAATTTGAAAAATCTAGCTCCACATAATATTGCAGAATCTTCCACTTGGATTGTTTGTCACCCAAACAAAAATCTAATCTTCATAAAGCCACTGCTAAACTCTAAGCAAGTTAGTGTCGAACAAGTTCACATCTCTCAGTCATATCTAAACTCATAGTCAAAAATTAATAAATCTTTCATCTACAAACCAAGGATTTATACAAAAGGTCTTATTCCTTCACTTTTTTTTAATTATATTTCTTTTCATGACACAAATTTCAAATACCTTGAACTTTTCAATACACCAGACTCTTTTCCCTTTCGATTACTTGCTTACCAATCTTGTCATTTGATCAAAAACCCATAATATTTCTACCTTATCCTCTATACCAAGACATTACGTAAAAACCCCCTTTAGGTATAACAATCAAAAGTAATCAAATTTACTAATCAAATTATTTTAAAGCCTTTTCAAATGTTTCATACGCAATAAAATCGATCATTTCCTACCTTACCAATTCATACCTTGACAAAACACGCTACCACAATCCTAAACTCATCATGAAAAACTTGAATTTTGAATCCAACTGTGTAATCCAGTCTCTTTATCTATCAATATTAGCTCATAAATTCAAGATTTTTAGGAATTAATGTATCTTAGCTTGTGATTGATCGCCTCTCCATCGACCTTTTCATATCCTTTGCTTAAAATCGAACCATACTCATTATCAAACTCAAAACCATAAAAGAACTTATCATCACACTAAAGTCAAATGTCTTTACACTTCTTTCTTAAATTTTATCAAATACTATTTTACAAATATGATGAAGTTGTGACACTATTATCATACGTAGAGAAAAATAGATGAAATTACACGTCTCTAAACTCCATTTTCTACCATCTGAAGATACATCTTTCGTACTTGCACTCAAAGTGATAACATGGGCAGAATAGATGACACTAACATGAGTGGCATGTACCCAACAAGACCATTCACAAGAAGTCAAGCAAAGAATCTCCAAGTCCTACAAGCAATGTTCATGAAAAGGGAAACATTAGAGGAGATTGAAGGTCACCAAAGAAGGACATACAATGTGTTTACATTACATCAAATTGAGAAGTAAGAAGGAAAGAGGCCATGTGTGCAAATGACCCTTTCATGAATTCAAGAATTCACAAAAGAAGGCAACCAAACAAGGCCCTTACCTCATTAAGGGCAAAATTGTCAAAGAAGTGTCTTCTTTATTTCCTTAGTATAAATATTTGTCTTTTGTCATTTTGCAAGACTTAGACTATGTTGAATATTGGCTCTCAAATTGTAGTATCTTCTTAGTGAGTAAATTAGGGCGAATCTTGGGATTGCTAGTTAACTTCTTGAGTTTTATTTATCTAAGTGTTACCCCTTTATGATTCTTGGTTTCATTTGATTATTCTTCCTTAGGTTAAATTTAGGTTGTTGAAGTCAATTGGGAGGTGAGAGTTTTAGTTCCTTGTTGCCCATAATTTCAATAACTTGAGTATTAATCCATATATCTTTTATTTCTTTGTGTCTTTCGTTGTTTGATCTTTATCATTTGGTATCAGAGCCTAGGTTTAGATTTGTTCTTACAAATCTAGTCTTGAGTTGAAAAAAAATTGAATTTTTTTTTGTTTTGTTTTTTTGTTTTTGACACTAGATCCTTGTTCACTAGTGTATCTTGAGTCTAGGTTTCAAATTTGTTCAATTTGGAGTTGTAGAAGTGAAGTTACCATTAAAGGGTTTCAAGCTTTTTAAATTTTGAAAGTGGGTCTTTTGATAGGGGAGAAATTGGAGGTTATTAATTAGTGGACTTTGTTCATTTAGTTTAAGGGAAGAAAATCCTAAAATTTGAGCCAATTTCGAGTTGATTTGAGTGTATTGGGGTGTAGTGTGTGTTCTTGGTGTTCTTCAAGTTATTCTCGAAGAAGAAGAAAGAAGAAAGTACATTTGATCCAGCTTTCCAAGTTAAAGTTGGTCAAAGGTTTTTTTTGAGGTCCATTAATGGAATTTTGAAAAAAAAAATCAAAATCTGAAGAAAAAAAAATTTTCCACGTGGACTGACAAGTCAACAACCATATCAGACGTCATCTGTCATGCCAGCGCCACACGGTATTGCATCAGCAGCCAGCGGAGCAGAGACCAACCAACAAGGCCCAGACGCCTAGTCAGCGCGTGGGGATCACTTTCAGAGGCTGAAAATTCCAGGTTTAGCCTTGAAAGCCCAAAAATATTCCAAGTATGGGAAGTTTATTGGAGCTAGAACTTTTTCTAAGTGTCCAAATTTCGTGATTTTTTTTTTATCATTTTCCCCTTCAATTCCTCAACTAATTAACAATTTATTAAAATCTTTAATTACTTATTAACTAGCTTTGATCATTAAATCATCCAATCAACATCTTACAAGTGATGAACTTTTTTGAGGCTTGAAATTTTTCTAAGTGTCCAAATTCACTTCTTCTTCTTCTAAACTCATTTTCCTTCTATTCTTTCACATAATTAATAATTAATTAACATCTTTAATTACTTTTTAACTAGTTTTGATCATCAAATCATCCAATCAATATCTTACAAGTGATGAACTTTTTTGAGGCATAAAATTTTTCCAAGTGTCCAAATTCACTTCTTCTTCTAAACTCATTTTCCTTCTATTTTTCAACTATTTAACAATTAATTAACATCATTGATTACTTGTTAATTAGTTTTTAATCATCAAATCATTTCTTTTATTCTTCAAATTAAGTAACAAATAGTAATCTTCTACTTTGGTTACTTGGTTTATTTTGAGTCCGAATCTTTTGGTACTTTTTTATTCTACTTTTCTCATCTTAATTCGTTGATAACCTTTTTGATTCAAGTCCGTTAGTTTTTTTTTGGGTCGTCCTTTTTTCAAGAGTCACAAGAATTCATTCCATCACAAAGGATAGGTGATCTTGAGTTGATTGAACGGAGCTAGTTGACTATCAATTTTGAGAGGACGCCATAGAAGGTGAGTTGAGAATTACATACGAGTGAAGTGAGACTTTTGCTACTAACCACATTTGTTGAGTTTTGTAGGTATCATGTCTAATACAAGTCCAATTAGGGAGAGCTTGGAGAACATCATGGAGGTTCTTGCCAACATCTCTAAGCAAGTAGCAGAAATGAATGGTAGGATGGGAGGTATGGAGGAAAGGTTGGTACGGGTAGAAAATGAGAATAGAAGGAAAGCAATTCAACCCAAAAATGAGGAGATAAGGAGGACATCGGTGCATTCCACCACCCTTACTCGGGAACAAGCTCATAATCTATGTTCTCCTCCACAAATTCGTACCCGATACTACCAACGCTCGCTTTCCAAACACCCAACCCTCCAAACCACTTAAAACATCCTACACCATATCCAAATCCACAACCCTATCTCCCACCACAAGAGAATCTTCCTTTTGTGGCCAACCAAGTCCAATACCAAACTCCATTTTGAAATGATTTAAATGCATCTTTTTATTAAACCTACACATCACATCCACAAAATGCACCACAAATGTCCTACCAAGACTACCAATACCAAAATCCTCTCTATGATGCGACTAATGAGGAGTCAATAATGATGCGTTTTGGGGTAGAGATGGAAATGGAGTACAAAGGGAAGGAGTAAGACCTCGGGACTTGAGGTGGGACCAAGGCAGGGGAGATCAAGATTGGATGGGATATAGAGGAGATAGGATGGGATATAGAGGCGATAGGATGGGAAATAGAGGAAATAGGTTTAGGGAGAGGAATGATCAAGATAGGGGCTTGAACACTATCAAGGTCACACTTCCAAGGTTTAAAGGAAGTAGTGACCCCGATGAGTTCTTGGAATGGAAAATTCAAAGTGAGCCGATCTTTCTCACAAATAATATCTGGGCAACTTTGAAGGCGAAGTATGCTCTCACGCAATTTGAGGGGTATGCATCAACTTGGTGGGAGTCCAAGAGGAGGGAAAGGGAGAGTCATCATAACTATGAGTTACCTACTTGGCAAGAGTTGATTACACTTATGGAGTTGAGATATTTAACTCCAAACTACTACGAGGAGGTGCTCGAAAAGGTGTTTATGTTGAGGCAAGGTACCAAAAGTGTGGAAGAATATTATGATGAGTTTGAGAACTTGCGGATGAAGTCTAATATAGAAGAGAATATGGAATGTACTGTAATACGGTTCGTGGCAAACTTGAGATATGATATCTTGAAGCCCTCGAAGCTTAAGCACTATGAGACTCTTGAAGCGGTTTTACATGATGCCTCAAAGGTAGAAGCAGATTTGAAAGAAGAAAAGTCATACAAGGACAAAAGTTCTTTAACTTCCACATGGAGCAAAGGTCGTGATAATTAGAAGATGACATCCACGAAACAAGCTATAGGTGGAGGTCAAGCTAACCAAGTCAAGCTTGATTACAAATCAAAGGCAAGTGAGCAAACACAAGGAGGTAACTATGTTAAACCTAATTTTCCTCGACCCTCTATAATTCAATGCTTTAGTGTCAAGGAAGAGTACATGTTTCTAGTGAGTGTCCAAATAGAAGAACAATTTTTGCTCTTTGTGATGGATATAAGATTGAAGATGAAGATGAGGAAGAAGAAAAAAATGAGGGAGAGGGAGATAGGGATGAAGGAGAGGAAGGTGCTACAGGGGATGAAGAAGAAAGGTTGGATGAGAGGGTGAATTTTGCTTTCTTCGTGAAGAAGGAAAAGTCTTTGATAGATGATGATGAATACTTGAACATGAATGCCAATCTTTCATGTGTTGTGAGAAGAATTGTGGGAGCCCTTGCAAACGAAGAACTTGATTAAAGGAGAATTTATTTCATGCTAGGTGCAAAATCCAAGATAAAGTGTGTTCCTTAATCATTGATAATGGAAGTTGCACCAATGTGGTGAGTAGTTCCTTGGTGGAGCGTATGAAAATACAAACCAGCAAGCATCCAAATCCTTATAAGCTACAATGGCTCAATGAGAGTTGAGAGATGAAGGTCCTCAAACCAGTAAGTATTCGGTTTAGTGTGGGAAAGTATAATGAGGAATTGGTTTGTGATGTGGTTCCCATGTTGGCATGTCACCAACTATTGGGGAGACCTTGACAATTTTGATAGAGATGTTGTGCACCAAGGTAGATCCAACAAATACACTTTCGTGATTGAAGGTAAAAAGTATGTGCTTGCACCTCTCACTCCATATCAAGTGAGTGAGGACTATCGGGTTATGAAGGAGCTTTGGGAAAGAATAAAAACCACGGAGTCAAAAAATGAAAGAGAAAGTTCCACCATCGTTCCAAAAGATGAGAGTGCCTTGGCTAAAAATAAGAAGAAGATGTGCATGATAGCAAAGCCAAGAAATGTTCATTTTGTGTTGACAAAGTTGTGTTTTTGGGTTTTGTGGTTAGTGAAAATGGGATTGAGGTCGAAGAAGAGAAGGTGGAGTCCATCAAGACTTGTACAATCTCAATCAGTACAACTGAGGTAAGAAATTTTCATGGGTTAGCAAGTTTTTATCGGCGATTTGTGAAGGGTTTTAGTTCAATTGCTGCTCCTTTGACTGAATTGATCAAGAAAGATGTACCTTTTGTATGGGATGAGGAGCAGGAGAAGTCTTTTCAAGCCTTGAAATTAATGTTGAGTTTTGCACCTTTGCTCCAACTACCCAACATTGATAAGGCCTTTCAAATTGAATGTGATGCTTCAGGTGTTGGTGTAGGTGGTGTGTTGATGCAAGAAGGGAAACCATTATCTTTCTTTAGTGAATATCTAAAAGGATCTACGATCAAGAACTCAACTTATGACAAGGAATTGTATGCACTTGTGCGAGTTTTGGCTCATTGGCAGCACTACTTGTGGCACAAGGAGTTCGTGATAAGGACCGATCATGAGTCCTTGAAGCATCTTAAGAGGCAACCCAAGTTGAACAAGCGACATACTAAGTAGATTGAATTCATTGAAACCTTTCCATATGTTATCAACTACAAGAAAGGCAAGGAGAATATGGTAGCGGATGCTCTATCAAGAAGGTTTATGTTGGTCAATACCTTGGATTCTAGAATGATGGGGTTTGAAAGCTTAAATGAATTCTATTCTATGGATTCCGACTTCAAAGATACCTTTTATAATCTTACTAAAGGGACGCGAGTTGACATGTACCAAATGGTTGATGGGTTTTTGTTCAAAGATGGTTGAGCATGTGTGCCCATGAGCTCATGGAGAGAGTTATTTGTCAAGGAGGCTCATAGTGGTGGTTAGATGGGACACTTTGGGGTACCAAACACACTTGATATTCTTAAGGAGCAGTTCTTTTGGCCCAAGATGAAACATGATGTGGAGAGGATTTATGGACAATGCTAGAATGCAAGCAAGACAAAATCCACGACCAGGCCCCAAGGTAAGTATACTCCTCTTCCTACTCCTAATAGTCCGTGGATGGATATTTCTATGCACTTTGTGTTGGGGCTTACTAGGATTAAAAGAGGACATGATAGTATATTTGTTATCAATGTGCTTAAATTGCATGGAGTCCCTCAAACCATTCTTAGTGATCGGAATTCCAAGTTTCTAAGTCATTTTTGGAAGAGTCTATGGGGTACACTTGGTACCAAACTTCTATTCTCTATTTCTTGCCATCCCCAAACGGATGGACAAACCAAAGTAGTCAACCGGACTCTTGGAACCATGCTTCCATGCATGATTAGAGGAACCCCAACTACATGGGAAGACCGTTTACCCTTGATTGAATTTGCATATAATCGGTCTTTCCACTCCTCTATTGGAATGTCTTCATTTGTGGCATGATATGGTTTTAATCTTTGTTTCCATTAACCATGATTACTTTGTCTAGTGATGTTGTTGTGAGCCTAGATGCCAAGCGAAGGGAAAAAGAGATGATGAACATTCATGCCAAGGTCAAATAGTCCATTAAAAATAACAATTCAAAGGTTGCCAATCGAAAGAATAGAGGGAGAAAGGAAGTGATCTTCAATCCAGATGATTGGGTGTGGGTGCATTTCCGAAAGGAAAGGTTTCCACAAGTACAAAAAGGGAAGTTAAGCCCAAGAAGGGATGGACCCTTCCAAGTAGTCAAGTGAATCAATGACGATGCTTACATGATTGACCTACCAAGTGAGTATAATGTTCGTAATGTTTTCAATATTACTGATTTATCTCCTTGTGTTGTAGGTGATCCTTTGGATTCGAGGACGAATCATTTTCAAGAAGGGGAGGATGATAACATGGGCAGCATATATGACACTAACATGAGTGAAATGTACCAATCAAGACCATTCACACGGAGTCAAGCAAAGAATCTCCAAGTCCTACAAGCAATATTCATGAAAAGGGAAGCATTAGAGGAGATTGAAGGTCACCAAAGAAGGACATACAATGTGTTTACATTAGATCAAATTGAGAAGGAAGAAGGAAAGAGGCCATGTGTGCAAATGACTCTTTCATGAACTCAAGAATTCACAAAAGAAGGAAACCAAGCAAGGCCCTTACCTCATTAAGGAAAAAATTGTCAAAGAAGTGTCTTCTTTATTTCCTTAGTATAAATATTTGTCTTTTATCATTTTGCAAGGCATAGACTATGTTGAATATTGAATCTCAAATTGTAGTATCTTCTTAGTGAGTAATTAGTGAGTAAACTAGAGTGAATCTTGGGATTGCTAGTTAACTTTTTGAGTTAGATTAATCTAAGGGTTACCCCTTTGTGATTCTTGGTTTCATTTTATTATTCTTCCTTGGGTTAAATTTAGGTTGTTGAAGTCAATTGGGAGGTGAGGGTTTTAGTCCCTTGTTTCCCATTATCTCAATAACTTGAGTATTAATTCACATATCTTTTATTTCTTTGTGTCTTTCCATGTTTGATCTTTATCACAAAGTAAGTATCTTTGTTCTCGATTGCCTCTTTCAAAAGACTAAACTACATCCCACTAATTCTTTTCATTTGTCGCTTTAGGTCTTTTCAATCTTATTCAAGCAGTGTCTTAGCACCTCCTACAACTTTCCTTGCAATCAAGCTACTCACCAAATAGTATCAAACCACAACCTTAAATACTCGTAAGTCATCATTACAATACAAAATTTGTTTAACCAATAATCCTTATTATATAGTTGAATCTGAATCACAATTCATTATAAACTCTTATTACCATCATGCTCAACTAGATCTTTCATCACCACAAAGTAAACTTTGCAATTGATGACACCTCAAACTCAGCTATATCAATCAAAATCAAAAGACTAACTTAATGTTATATGCATTGTCTTACTATAATTCTCAATTACCTTCATGCAAGAATACTCGTTGAGACTTTCTTTACCTATAAGCTTGCCATTCTAATATCGATCAACTTTCATGAAGCTTACGATGAAATCATCACTCATTTACAATCATCGAGACACATACTACTTAACCCCAAACATCTGTAGTAACAACCTAGTTGGTTTCTTAAATATGAATACAATATCAAATCTCATTTTACGAGCATGTGATACAACTAATAATACCTTATGTAGTTAGTATTCATGCTTAACAATCAACATATCTGTTGTCATATGCCACTATTACCATATTCTGAAAGTCCGTTACATCCACAACTAGAACACATCATACCTACCGAGAAGATCATATCCAAACAGGTCATACATTTCTACCCATCAAATAGATGTTAAATATTACCAAATTAGTTTCAAATCTAGCCCAAGATATATGAATTATTTCATAGGTCAGGTCAATATCGAAAGTAACACACTCCATAACTCTAACCAATTAAGCACTGATACTATTGTAGTAGAAATTCTAACCTTAATTGGTGCATCATTATTCTCCATTTCCTAAGCAACCCATTCATGTTATGATAATTTTACTAATAGTAGTTTCCAAAGCTACATGCTCATTATCTAGCCGTCGTTTTAATCATTTTATTTTCAATTGTTAAACCACTCTAATTATCGTATATACCATACATGTATTCATTTTACTAGGGTAATTAATTTTACACAACCCCCTTCAAATTGTTGAACATTCTAAATCTAACTACACATCTTTTCAATAAGTCTATTACTTCCACCTTAATACCAGATCTAACATTCAAGTCATGCACGACATCAACTATTCACATGAGAAACTACGTACAAATGGAATAAAGCGATGAGAATCAAAATAGGATCAAGTACGCACGATAGAGATCCAAGAAGTGAAGATTTATCCAAAACTCACTATAGCCTCTCAAAGTTAAAAACAGACGTCTCCGTATCGAGTCTCGAGACTCTATTTAGAATCAACTTGGACACACTTGAAACTTATGAACCTGAGGCTCTGATATCATGTTGTCACACTCCAAAAATGTATGTGATGACACTCGTCTTATCCCACCAAGACAAGTCAGCTTAAAAATCAAAACCACTATACTAAAATACGGAAATTTTATAATAAGCTCAAAAATACCTCCGAAATCTGGTTATCATATGTAAAAGCCTCTAAAGTATTACAATTGATTCAAAAGAAAACACTAGTCTCAAATGAACTTGTTTCTAGAATAGAACAAGATCATAATTAAGGAGAAAGGAAGTCTGCTGAGACGACAAACATCTACCTTACAAATCTCCAAGAAGCCTTAGAAAATAAGAGAATGACAGGTACCACAAACATCCAAGCTCGTAACCTACAAAAAATTGTAGAAGCAAGGGGTGAGTACAAAACCACACGATACTCAACAAGTAAATCCCAAACACAAGCTAAGGGAACAAAATACGAGTACTCCTTACAACCCTTTCGAATCTTCACGACTACATCCTACATAAAATCAGTCCAACCTAACAGTTCAAAAGTTTGTAAAACACATAGCTCAAAAATAACACTCTAACAATTGCATATCTTCAACAACAGGCTCGATATTCCTTAGTCACAAGTTCTATAGAAAGGCACTCACAAAATCAACAACACACAAGATCAAGTTAACCAATAATAAGGAAGTGCAATGCAATCAAATGTAATGTCAAGAATTATGATACTTGTCTGACCTAGTGATCCACACTCGCTGTCTCTCAGTTTGGGACCCATGAAAGAATATATTTGTCCATGCATTCATCGCAGCGTGCGATACGACTCTCGATAATAGTAACCATCACGGAGCGCGATATGTCCCTCGATATAGAGTATCCATTGTGGCGTGCGATGCGTATCCCAAAATATAATATCCATCGCGACGCGCTATACGATCCTCGATATGGTACATCCTTTTTAATTTCTTATTCTTTATGATCTGATATAACACTTGTCACAACCATGTCCAGAACAATGCAAATGACATGTTCACACAAATAATGAGGAGATGACATTTTCATAACATTGCACAATTCACAACAACACAATCAAGATACAATATCAACAATGACAACAAGTCTTTCAAACCATTCTCAACACATCACACAAAAAATTAATCACATTGCCTTTCATTACCCCTTTTTCATCATTTGAAATCTATGTGGACAAGTCAACTCATCGCCAATTCCCATTACTCCTAAGCATATACCACTACGATAAACAAATTTCACACACTTAACAAGGGTTTGGAAATCCACTTGCCTCAAACAATCGAACAAACACTCTGAGACTTGAGCCTTCCCTTTTTGTTGAGCTTTCAAATCAATGCAATCTATTCAAGTACATATTCACAATAAGATTTTAAAAGTAACAACACCCATATCACACATGTCTAGCCTAGACCCGAAAAGTCGCTCAATTTATAATCAAGTTTAATATGTCAATTCTCATATTTCCAAATTTGAAGTCTAAAATTAAGTCTTGATTTCTCAAAATATAAAAGTTAATTGATAATCATAGAATACAATACACTAAAAAAAAAGAACCTAAAGAAAATAAGAAATCAGTTGCTTAAATCGCTATAGAAAGCAACTATCCATCCATACTTCAAACACTAAACAATCACCCTTTATTTGATTATAAAATAATTATCCAATATTTATCTAATCATGGACAATTAATGCCATCACGAAAAATGCCCAGTTACTTGACAAAAGGTGATACTTAATCTATATTCCTCCTTTACCACATAATTATTGGTTTATGATTGTCCTTAAATTGCATGATCATGTTTAACCCTAAATTTGACACAAAAAGAGTAGTACATGTCACTGTTACAACAACAATTAATTCACTTTGCTCCTCGCAAACATTATAATATTATACTACCTCTAAAATCAATACCTAATTTGTTCATATCCTAGAAATTATAGTAGACAACTAATGGATTGAAAATTTTATTCTAAGTTCTCACCAGAATATCGTCGTCGATGCCGCATGTATGTCCTAACCCCTTTTCTCTTTCTAAAATTAGTTATTTCATTACATATGAGACAAATAGTATAAGGTCTTAAATATATAAACACTTTAGCGCATTAACTATCGATTAAGTCAATTATTTACAATTACCCAACAACTAATTAACTATAGTTAAAAGAATAGTTTAAAAATTCTCAAACCAAATTCACTTACTAATTATAAGCTACTCGGAAAAAACTATCGGGAGGGATAAAATGGTAATCTTACAAAAGTTTCTAATATTGACTTTTCGGGTCAGTAAAAACTAGCATGATGTGAATGATTTTCTCACATAATATAATTCTTAGGTTGAAAGTTTTTTTCTTAGCTTGGATTGATTATCCTAGGATACCTTTACATGGATCAAAGAAATAAGTCAAGACTTAATAACTACTCCATGGTATTTATGCTTAGCACCGTGAAGATATTGAGATGGAAACTCTCACGTTATCGATTACCTATGTTCCCCCATATGATCATTCTCTCAAGATACATTAGCTAGTGGATCCACTTAAGCTATGAATTCACGTTCATTACCTTTGCAAGAAGGATAACTTTTTTTGGTGCGATAGACACGGGGAATGATGTTATAGCTCACATGATCTTTATGTCGGTTAAGGCTAATCCCCAACATTAATAACCATTATATCATATGTTTTCAAAGGTTTAAGAATGATTAGCTTGTATGGCCCTTGTTTTATGAAGTATGTTCCTAACCTTCTTATATCATGTTTTAACTTGGTCAATTGTATATCATGAAATGAAATATTTCTTTTAGCATGTTTTAAATGTTTTATGCATGTCTATCATACTTTGTAGATCATTTTGTACTAATTCATACTCTTGCCTACGTCTCCCCCATGTAGGGTCCGACAATCAGGGTCATCAGTTTTGTGGCTAGAGGTTGACTTAAGATATTTTTGGGCTTTGGTGAGTTCTCATGCTATGAGGACAAACTTTTATTGTTTTAATTTCCTTTCTTATATTTCACTTTTGTACATGATGTCTCAATTTAATTCTATTGTATTAGAATACTATGACGAGACAAAGAGTTTAGATTTCTGCTTTCTTTTATAAAATGTTTGGACTTGAAATATGTTGTTTTACTCTTATTGTCCTATTTTTTATGTTATGAGAACAGAGTGGCTTGTATGGAGTTGTTCGGGGTTCTATACACCATGTTACATCTAGGGTGTACCTATGGGTCGTGACATCATAACAATGTACAATTCACAACAACACAATCGTGATACAACATCAACAATTAATCAATAAGCCCATCAAACTATTTTCAACACATCACACACCAATAATTAATCACGTTGACTTTTTCTACCCTTTTTCATCATTAGAATTATTCATTATGGAAAAACAACTCATTACCAAGTTTCATTACTCTCCAACACATACCACAAGAAAATACATGACTCTATACACTTAACAAGGATTGATAAATCTACCTGCTTCAAATTATCGAGCAATTACTCAGGGACATGAACCTTTTTTTCCATTGGATTTTGAAATCAATACAATCTATTCAAATAAATAATCACAATAGGATCTCACACCCATATACTATGTGTCTAGTCTAGACCAAAAAACTCACCCCTATCTATAATCAAGTTCTTAATTTTGATGGCAATTAACATGTCAATTCTTATATTTTCCAAATTTCAAGTCTTGGGTTAAGCCTTAATCCCTCCAAATAATATAACTCAACTGTTACTCATATTATATACTTAATATTTAATTACATATATCAATATATCAAAACTTAAATCACAATACGATGACCATAAGAAAATTTCAACCCAATTTTGATTAAACATCAGTAACCTAAGGACTATAAAATAAACCTGCCAAAATTGACCTATATTATAACAAAATCTAAAGTTTTCGATGATTTTACAGCCAACCAATCATTGCTCTTATACCCAATAAGTTCCATTACTCCTATATCCAAGTTTAAAACTTATCCAATCTCATTTAATACGAAATGAGTTACACTCTATATATGCGGCAATAAGAAAAATATATGCAGGCACAAATCTTGAAGAATTGCTTACCATGAGTCGTTTTCCTCTTGTCAATGCCACATAAATATTTTTTTCACTATACTCCTCTCGCTTCTCAAGTTATTATGCATATAATTTTTTAACCCTAATAACTCATTTTCATGTATGGGCCAAGTGATAGAGTATTAAATAAAGTCATTATAGAAGTGGCCCATTAACCACCAACTAAGTAAATTAATTATTTGATAAATATCCATAAATTAAATAACCGCAGCTATCATATAGTTCAAAATTCTCAAACCAATTTCACAAAATGATCAAAATGACTTTGGACAACTATCAAGAGGGTAAGATGGTAAATTTACAAAGATTTTCCCAAAATGACCTTCTGGTTCATTACATTATCCATCACTAAAAATTATGTTCGTGCTCAAATATAAAGAAGACGAAAGAATAATTGATGTTACCAAAAGCTTGAGGTATGATCTTTCAGAGTCGGTGTTCATCGCTCCAAATGAGGTTGTCCTTAATTCCATTCCATCAAGATCAACTACTAAGAAATGAACTTTCAAATCAAACTTTGGCAACTCTACAAACCAAAGTGATTACCAAGCTATAGACTAACCCACGAATTCACTTAGAACCGAAACCCACTAACTAGGATGAATCTTTTTTCATAACCATGATAAAATTCGGACTCATTATCAGCTACAATCACAAGTGAACCAAAACCAAGTACCACTCACTCATAATGCACAAACCATCACATATCATATCAAGATATGCTCTTCACAACACAATTTTTCACGATCTTAAATTATAAAAATCTTATCTATAGACGTCGGTCACTCATCAAGGAGAATCAAACTCATCTAATCCAAAGAAGGAAATTATCTAGTAACCACCTAGCGAACAGTACACCTAAGCATACAAAACCTCTATCAATACTATTAAATATGCTAGATCAGTACCCGTGATTGTAGACAACCCTTAAGAATGGTATGAATATACTAAGTGGTTCCCACAGTCAATCACACATAGCCAAAATGTGACCTCGATGAAGTGACGAATATTAAGGCTGCGTACAACTGTAGCTATTCATAGTAGTTCTTCTATAAGTCCTGATAAGCAAAGGTATACATTAACTATTCCAAACAAGACAAAATCTTCCATAACTAAAATGACCAAGTCTGCCCAAGGATGCCATCCTACCAAGAGGACAATCACTGGATCGATACGCCTGATCACAACTAGAAATTCACCCATGGATGTGGTAACATACGACACAAGCAGTGAATTATACTCCACATAATTCATGAACGAAGAAAGTGGTCACATAAGAATGTACAAAAATAAGTTTCAATAACACAAGATTCTCCTTCCATAGTTCGCATATAAAAAATTCAATTCATGTGACTTCATCTATCAGCTTTTATCCACCCACAATCAACAAGAGCGATCCCCATTACACTTTTACTGTAACGCCCCGTATCTAAAAAAAGACCAGAAATTAGCTTTTCAGAAATTTCAGGTGCAATCGACGATCACCATTGATGGACCGTAGGCTGACCTACGACCCGTACTGCAGGTCCGTCGATTGCCACTGCAGCCCCTCACAAACTCAATTCAGAAAATTTGGCTAAGTCCTGATCGACGAACGGACCTACGGTCCATAAGTAAGACTATGGTCCCTATTCTATGTCCGTTGATCAACAACCCACTTACCCAGAATCTGACATGAACCACGATTGACCAGTACGTTTCGTAGATGGACCTACGGACCGTAGGTGAAAATTTGCAGACAGTTAAGGGGAAAATGTTTTTGGATCAACTTCAAATGGTCATAACTCTTAGCATAAAATGAATTAGGTGTCCCATGACCTATCAAAAGATAGATAATTAAATTATCTTTCCATAGCCACAGAGTTTGCTGAAATTCGACCTCCGAGTAAATGTTATGCCTGTTTTAGTAAAGGCTTGTCGAGCAGACCCAACCTACAGATCCATATGATGGACCATCGATTGAATGACGGCCCATCAGTCTAAGTCGTCGTTTGGTCCGACATCAATAAACTCAGGTTTTTTTTTGATATTTTCCCACTTTGTTTAAACCCTAAGCTACGTCATTTTGACCCTAAATCATCAGATTCTAGTCATTTTAAGCCTAGAAACATAACTAAAACTTACCTAAGTCAAATCATTAAATCAAAACTTAGAAAATTAAAAGCAAGAAGGGAGAAAAAGGTCAAGAACCCTAGTTCAAGAACGCAATAAGTTTACCTCAGTTCCATCCCCAAAATTTAAATATTTCTCCGTGGATTTCATCACAAGGTATGTGGGATTTCACTAGTGGGTTCCTTTCACCCACTAGATCCTTAGTTTTTAGTCAGTTCTTTATTCTCTCATGATTAAACCTAGGGTTTCTTGAATTACAACAATCATCATAAATTAGTTAAATATATGTTCCAAATCAGATTCTAAAATTATTATTCAGTTTATCACATGGATTTCAGAGCCCTAGATGTGTATTTTTGTATTTCTTGAATTACATATGCTAGGTCAGATATTCAGTTACTTCAGATATGCATGCCTCCGTAATTAATGCATAATTATCAGATTAGTTGTTGCATTCTCAGTTTGCATGTTTAGTTTTAAGCTATCCAGAATTTACAGAAATTCACTCATAATGTCTTAATCACTTTATTCATTGGGAGTAGCATAATACCGAGTTGGACTAGGGTTCAACGTACCTCTGGTAGTTTAGTGATCGTGCCAACATGCCTTTATACCTCGGGCAGGGTATATTGGGTCCTCTTAATGGGGCGTATACATCGGACTCCACATTTAGCTCATGTGGTTTTATTATCAATTATTAGTATATCCCACAGTTTAGTCAGACTCTCTTGCATTGACCATATTTACAGATTAGTTACTATTCAGTCTCTGCATGTTATAAATTTGGTCATTGCATCTAGTTAGCTTAGAGTTCAGTATATCATGTTCAGATTATTATACTTACTTTGTGCTTGTTCATATATGTTTTATTTCAGATTTACTCTATTCTACATGCTCAGTACCTTCAAGTACTGGCGCGTACATGCGCTACATCTTCTCGTGATGTAGGTTCAGGTTCTCAGCGTCCAGATCACGCTTAGATCGATTTCCGATCTCCAGTTCAGCCGATTCAGTGGTGAGTCCTCATTCTCTGAGGACAATAGTCATGAGTTTCTTATCAGTATATATTTCTTTAGTTTCAGTTTTTGCTAAACTTAGTTGGGCCTGTCCCAGCATTTCTAGTCAGTTTAGAGGCTATTTTAGACATAGTTAGTTTCAACTTGGCATTGAGTTANTCTCCAGTTCAGCAGATTCAGTGGTGAGTCCTCATTCTCTGAGGACAATAGTCATGAGTTTCTTATCAGTATATATTTCTTTAGTTTCAGTTTTTGCTAAACTTAGTTGGGTCTGTCCCAGCATTTCTAGTCAGTTTAGAGGCTATTTTAGACATAGTTAGTTTCAACTTGGCATTGAGTTAATAAATTTTTGTATTAAACTCATCAGTATTTCATTTATCTCAGTTATAGAATATTGGTATTCCCTATCTCTTTAGTTTAAATTATGATTTAGCTTCCGCATTTAGTTTATTATCTTTAGTATGCTCATGATTATCCCAGCAAGGTTAGCTTGGGACGTGACACTTACACATACTAGATTTATCAAACTCCACATACTTCTCATAATATCTATTTAATTAAAGCCAACATTTTTATGCCAACAAAAATCATAACCCCACATATCATTTATCTCACTCTCAAACCGTCACTAGTATCAAAGTCTTCATACTAAGCACATTGTAGCCTCCAAAATTTTGAACTATGCCTCCCTATCATTCCATTTAAGCATCCCATGATAGAGATGGGTCCCAACTAAGGTTGATAACATTAATTTCAAATTTGAAAGTACTTTGTCATCTAGATAAAGCTATTGAATCATGTCCAGTGTCAACTCCATGCAATATTACACATACCAAGGTTCAACTATTATCCAAACCATCATATACCTCATACCACTTAAGAAATTCTTTGTCAGGCAAATAATTCTATATATTATGAGCACATAATCTCTATTATCATCAAGTGTCAATGTACCACATCACAACATTCTATGTAGTCTCATCAACAAATTAGTTTCAATCCCTTGGAAGTCCTCAAAAACTATGTAGATTTATAGTTCCATACTGTTGCACATCCATAAGTTATCTATCATAATTTGAACAATCTAGACCCATTTAAGAACGCAAAATTTTTTGCACTAATCTATTTGTCACCCAAACCAAAACTCAATCATGATAAAAGTCACCGATAAATTCCTAGTAAGTTTGTACCAAACCAGTCCACATTGGATAGTCATTTCTAAACTCAAACGCAAAAAAACCTACTATATTCAACTTCAAACCAAGGTTCTATACGAGATATATTATTCTTTTATATTTTCCCCCATGAAATAAATTTCAAATACCTTGAACTCAACCCTACACCACACTCTTGTTATTTTTGATAGATCGCTTACCAAGCTTATCATTTGACAAACAACCTATGACATTTTACCTTATCCTCTAAACCAAAAATTTACCTGAAACCGTTCCTTAGGTCTTTTAACAATCAATAGCAACAAACTTTACAATCCAAACCATGCAGGAGTCCTTCAAAATAGTCAATACCCAATGCAAATTATCATTTCTTACCATACCAATTCATACCTTGAATAAACATACCACCACACATACAGGCTTACAATGAAAAACTCAAATTCTGAATTCAACTGGATGACCCAATCCTCTTAAGTCTCAACTTTGGCTCATGCCTTGAAGATTTTTATGATTTCACGTATCTTAGCTATTCATTAATTGCCTGCCATAGATCTTATTATTTTCTTCACTAAAATTTTTAATTGTACACGTTACCAAACTCGAAACTACCCAAGAACTTATGACCACACTTGAATTAACCGTCTATAGACTCTTTTGTAAAATCTAACCCAATAACTTTTAACCCATATGAATGACATTAACACTATCACAATAATCTGGGCAAAACAGATAGAATCATGTGTCTCTTAATCCAATTATCCACTCTTTCTGAAGATACATCTTTGATCCTTACAATCAAAGTAAATATCTTTGTTCTTTTTTGTCCTTCTGAAAGCTAAACTACATTCAACTAATTCTTTTTAGTTATGACTCTATCTCCTTTCAATTCTATTCCAGCGGTGTCTCAGCACATCCCACCACTTTCCATATGACCACGCTACTCACCAAACAGTATCAAACACAACCTTACTACTCACAAGCCGTCATTACAATAAAAAATATGTTTAACCAACAATCTTTATTATATTGATGAATCTCAATCACAATCCATTGTAAACTCTTATTACCATCATATTAAGTTTGTCCTTGCCATCATCTGGAAGTCTAACTTATTATCGACATGACACTTTAAACCCAATCATACCAACCAAATTCAAAGAACTAACCCAATTTTATACACACTTTTTGTTACTAAAATCCCCAATTGCCTTCAGACAAGTATACTCGTTGGGACTTTCTTTACCCATAAAATTGTCATTCCAAAATCGATCCACCCCTTAAAGCTTATGAATAAATCAACAGTCCTTATTTAGAATCCTCGTGATACACTTATAACCTAAAAACATCAATATCGTACCAAATATGCACCATTAAAAGTTTCCTTATAAAAAAAACTTAACTCATCCATCCGTTGTAACAAGCTAGTTGGTTTCTTAAATATGAATGCAACATTGAATCTCATTATATGAGCACGTGATACAACTGATAACTCCTTAAGTAGTTAGTTTTCACGCTTACAGTCGGTGTATCTTTTTACATATGCCACTAGTACTATATCATTAAAAGTCTATTAGATCTACCACTATAACACATCACACCTATCGAGAAGATGTACCCAAATATCCCACACATTTCTACCCATTGAATAGTTATAGAACATTACCAAATCTATTTGGTTTCTAGCCCAAAGCATTATGCATTCTTTCATAGATCAGGTCAATAGTCGAATGAACACTCTATAATTCTAACCAAGTAATCATATGTACCCTTGTAGTAGTCGTTACATCACCCTCTTTGACATACAATAAATTTATTAAGCTAAAGTAGAGATTCTTACCTCAATTGGCATAAAAATTCTCATCATTTGCTAAGTAACCCATATATGTTGTGATAACTTTACTAAATATAGTTTCCAAAGTCACAATATGCATTATCTAGTCGTACCTTTAATCATTCCTCTTCCATTTGTCGAACCACTCCAGATATCATATACACCACACAAATACTCTTCCCGTTGTTAGATAAAACCCCCCAAAAAAACATGTTCATGAAGTCCCTCAAACCATTGTTCAAACTTAACCGATCCATTAGCTAACTCAACCCCTTAGAGTCACTGAATATTCTGGATTTGACCACATACTTTTCCATAAGTCTATCACTTTCAAACATAATCTAGCTTCCAAACCATACACGACAACAACTGCTCAAATGAGAAACTATGCATGAGTCATCACATAAATGAGAAAGAATAGAATAAAGTGATAAAAATCTAAACGAACAACGAATGCACGATAGAAATTCAAGAAGTAAAGATTCTCCTTAAATCACCATAGCCCCTTGAAGATAAGAAAAGGATGTCTCTGCATTGATCCTCGAGACTCTACTAGACTTGGCTTATAAACACATGATACTTATGAACATCNGAATAAAGTGATAAAAATCTAAACGAACAACGAATGCACGATAGAAATTCAAGAAGTAAAGATTTTCCTTAAATCACCATAGCCCCTTGAAGATAAGAAAATGATGTCTCTGCATTGATCCTCGAGACTCTACTAGACTTGGCTTATAAACACATGATACCTATGAACATCGAGCTCTAATACCATTTTGTCACGACTCAAAATGGATGTGATAGCACTCGTCGTATCCCACCAAGAGAAGTCAACCTAAAACTCAACCATTATGATAAAGTACGAAAAATAAAAGTTAAAGAAATAATTACTAATGCGGATAACAAATCAACTTAACTAAATCTCCAAAACCTGATTGTCACGTGTACAAGCCTATAATGTATTGCAATAGATTTAAAAGAAATAAACAAGTCTTAAAGGATGTTGTCACTAAAATTGGACAAGATAATTAATAGGAGTAAGGTCCACTGAGATAAAAAATAGATACATCATGAATCTCTAGAAGAAGCCTCAAAAGAAGAGAATAGAAAGCAACGGATGAGTACCAAATCACATGGTAATCAAAAATTAAACTTCTAAACATAAGCTAATGTAATAGAATACGGGTACTCCATATACCCCAACCAAATCTCCACAACTACAACCTGCATAAAAATCAGTCTAACCTAATAGTTCACAATTTACATTAACACATAGATCAATAACAACACTCTAATGATTTTGGATCAATAATACACATGATCAAGTTAATCAATCACAAATTCCACAGAAATGCACTAACAAGTTCACAAATATTATAGATAATCAATGTAATGAAATGCAATGCCAAGTATAGTGATACATGTCTAAGCTAGTGATGATACACACCTGCTACTTCTTAGTATGAGACACATAAGGGACAACTGTCCATGCTTTTTTCGCAGCGTGCAACACGACCCTTAATGATAAAATATGTCACGATGTGCGACACATCCCTCAAATCATAATATCAATCATGGTGCGTAACACATCCCTCAAAATGATTCATTCTCCTTAATTTATCATTCTTTCTCAATTCACATAATACTTATCACAATCATGTCTTGAAACTAATGCAAATGACATGTTCATACAAGAAATGAATAGATGAACATTTTCATAGCAATGCACAATTCAAAATAACAAAATCGTGATACAATATCAACAATTAAACAATAAGCCTTTCAAACTATTTTCAACACATGACACACCAATAATTAATCACATTGTCTTCTATTACTCCATTTTTCATCATTAGAATTATTCAATATAGAAAATTCAACCCATCACCAAGTTCCATTATTCCCCAACACATACCACAAGGAAATACATGATTTTATACACTTAACAAGGGTTGAAAAATCCACTTGCTTCAAATAATTGGGCAATTAATCCGGGACTTGAGCCGTCCTCTTTCGTTCGATTTCTAAATCAATATAATTTATTCAAATAAATAATCACAACAATATTTTAATGCACTCAACACCCATATTACTATGTGCTTAGTGTATATCGAAAAACTCACCCCAATCTATAATCAAGTTCCTAAATTTGATGTCAATTAACATGTCAATTCTCATATTTTCCAATTTGATGCCTAGGGTTAAGTTTTAATCCCTCCAAATAATATAACTCAAATGGTATCACATAATAACATATACTTAATATTTAATTACCTATCTCAATATATCCAAACTTAATTTATAATATGATAACCAAAAGAAATTTTTTTAACCCGATTTGGATTAAGCGTCAGTAACCTAAGCACTAAAAAAAAACTGCCAAACTTGACACATATTATACCAAAATCAAAACTTTCTAATGGTTTTATACTTTGCCAATCATTACTCTCATATCCAATAATTTCCATCATTCCTTTATTGAAGAATAAACTATGTTTACCATTAATTTGACCAAAATAATGCCAAACAATATTAACATGTCAACTAATGGTCTGCACTATTTGGATTAAATCGAAAAACCAAATCAAATCAAACCAAATTTTGATTTGGATTGATTTTTTGGATTTTTGGTTTGGTTTTAGATTTATAGTTTACTATGGTTGGTTTTTTTGTTTGGTTTCCAATTTAGAAAAAATGAAAACCGAAAAATCTAAAAAAACAAATCATATATATATATATATATATATATATATATATATAAGTTTTCTAAAATTATAAATATAACTTTGTTATGTTTCTAATTATTGACATAAACGATTGGGTTACACTTCTTCAAAACCAAAAATCAAAAACTCAAACCGAATAGTATAAAATCAAATCGAAAAACCGAATGCACACCTCTAATGTCAACACTAATGTCACACCCTGAATTTTTTTTGAACTAACACTTGTACCATCCTTCATAGTGAGTAAGTTTTTACCAAAGACTTTAAAATTTCTTAAGTATTAAGGTCACTAGATGTGAATCTTGAGTTTTAAAAATAACTGAAGAGAGTTCATTCAAGTCATTGTTAAGTTCTTCTAAATATTGGGTCAACTTCAAATAATCATAACTTTAAATACATGATGATTTAGGTGGCCCATAAGAAATCAGATAAAAGGTCTTTGAATTATCATTCCAACCCCACCGGGTAGTTTCAGTTTCAAGTTTGAATGAGTGAGATATTCCATTTTTAAGTAAACCTGTCCATTTAATGAAAGTTACCAGAAAATATGAAGGGTATTTTGGTCTTTTCCTTAGTCCAATCAGATTTAATTCATTTTTAGTAAGGTTTTAGCGGTCTAAATGATTAGGTTCAGTTTTATAATCCAAATACGCACTTAAGGTTTTAGTTGAGAGTTTAAGAAAAGAAAATAAAATAAAAGAGGAGAAAGAGAAAATGATCAAAGCGTTCATCAAGATTCTTAAGTTTTATTGCAGATTTTCCACGGGTTTAACCCTTAGAGGTATTTAAGTTTCATAGTGTTGAGTTCGTTCGCTCACACACCAATCATGAGTTTCTTTTACGAATATAATCCATAAGTTTGAGTATGTTGAGTTCTTATAAGTGTTCTCTAAGTTTCATTCTAAATCTTGTTTTGTTAGGATTTTTAAGAATTATTGAGATAAATCCTTGGAATTTGAGGGGGTTTTAGTAGATTTGTGTTTACTTTGCGTATCTAAATCTAAGAGGATTGGGAAGAAACATTAAAATCTACACAAACTAGGGTGAGAAAACGAGCAAAGAAATTCGTCAGGTTTCCTGGGAATGGGTTGGCATGCTGCCCCACTATTGTGCCATAAGATTGTGTCTATAGGATGAGGGTTGGTGCCCTGCCCCACTTAGTGCGCAACGGTCACCTACCCCCACCCCTTCTTTGTCGTTTTGTCGTTTAAGTCCTTTAAAAGGGTAACTTCAAGCCCTATCGATGCTAACCACTCTAAACTAATTCTAAACATCTAGAAATCATTCATAACATAAATCATAACCTTGATTTTATCATTAAAATTCAAAGTAGGTCTAAGAGTTATGTTTTGAGAGTTCTTTCGAACATTTTGAGGAAGTCCTTTTGAGCCTTTTTAAGGAGTCTTCTACAACTTCTAATAATTTATTTCAAGACTCGAGAAAGTGAATATGAGAATGAGGATAATATGTATATTCATGATTCTACATTTATCATCACGAGATCATTCATATCATGAACCATAACTCTTGAATTCAAATTCAAATTCAAGAGAGAGTTAATAGTAGAGTCCAAGAAAGTCTTTGACTTCAATTGTAAACCTTTGATATCAACTATCGATTTAAGCTATATTTTGAGAAAGTAAGTATGAAACTGATAAGAGTCGTATACATGAGTTCCATATTATAATTTAGACCATCGATCCAAGTCATTCATGCCCATAATTCTGCATAAACTTCATAATTTGAGCATCTTTGAGGGGAGTAGTATATTCAAGTTCTAAGTCTTGAGTACTGAGTTCCTAATCCGTTTTGAATTATATTCCTAATCATGGGAGTATTACATATTATCCATGAAGTCTTTGAGTTGAGTTGTTCATGCCCATAAATTCTGTATGAACCCTATGAGTAGAACATTCTTGAGATGAGTAAGTCCATGAGTTGAGTTGTTCATGCCCATAATTTCGCATGAAACCTCTGAGTTGAGTATTTTTAAATTGAGTAGTATATTGATGTTCTTGAGTTTTGAGTTTTTGAGTTTCGAGTATTGAGTTCTATGTATGGTTATTTAAGACCTTGTATTGAGTCATTCATATCCATAATTTGGCGTGCACCTTATTTTGAAAAGTCATTTACAAATTTTTCTAAACTTGTTTTAAGAATTGAACATTTGAGTTCGACAAAGAGTAAAGTTGCATTCATTTTATTTAAAATAATATACAGGAACTATTTATTCCCAAGAATAAATATTTTCACATTTAAGCAAGAAAGGAAGCAACAATTTCCAAAAGAGTTCATGAGAAGCTTTAAGTACCATTTCTTTTAAGAGAAACATTTTTGACTAATAATCTCAAACCACTTAAAGAGAAAATATTTTATTTAAAACATAATAGGGTAAGTATATTTTGGGTGTAACACCCTGTAGCCAAAACAGACCAAAAATTAGATTTTTAGAAAAATCTGCAGGTGCTACCAATGGTGGCATCGACGGACCGTAGCCTGAACCACGGTCCGTCCTGCACAACCGTCGATGGGATCAGAAACTCCCAAAAATTTCAGTCTAGAAAACTTGGTTCAGTCTTGGACGATGGACGGACTTACGGTCCGTAGGTCAAACGACGGTCCGTAGTCCATGACCGTCGATCAAGACTCCCTTCAACCACTCTCTGACAAGAGTTATGGATGACCAGCATGGTTCGTAGGTGGACCTACGGTCCATAGGTCTGACCGTAGGTGGAAAATTTGCAGCCAGTGAAGGGGAAATACAGTTGGGTCAACTTAAAATGATCATAACTCTTAGCACAAAATGAATTAGGTCTCCCACGACCTACCCACAGATAATAATTGAATTATATTTTCATAGCCACCGACCTTGCTAAACTCAGACCTCTGAGTAAAAAGTTATACCCATTTTAGTAAAGGCCTGTCGAACGGGCCCTCACGACGGACCCAACGACGGGGCGTCGGGCGCACGACGGACCGTCAGTCCTGGCCGTCATGAGGCCAGAAAGAGTTGAATCTTCGCCAGAGGAGATGGCTTGAGTTCCTTAAGGATTATGATATGAGTGTGCATCATCATCCTGGGAAGGCGAATGTAGTGGCCGATGCTCTTAGTAGATTATCTATGGGTAGTGTAGCCCATGTCGAGGAAAAAAGAAAGGATCTAGTGAAGGATGTTCACAGGCTTGCTCGCTTGGGAGTTCGCCTTATGAGCATATCAGACAGCGGTGTAACAGTTCAGAATAAGGCCGAATCGTCTTTGGTAGTGGAGGTTAAGGAAAAGCAAGAGAGTGATCCGATCTTGCTTGAACTAAAGGGTGCAGTCAACAATCAGAGAGTGGAGGTTTTCTCCCAAGGGGGAGATGGTGTACTTCGCTACCAAGGTAGATTGTGTGTTCCTGATGTGGGAGAGTTGAGGCAGCATATTCTTGCAGAAGCTCATAACTCCGGGTATTCAATTCATCCATATGCCACTAAGATGTACCGCGATATGCGGGAAGTCTATTGGTGGAATGGCATGAAGAGGGATATGCAGAGTTTGTGAGTAAGTGCCCAAATTGCCAGCAAGTCAAGGTAGAACATCAGAAACCAGGAGGTATGACTCAAGAGATCGATATTCCTACTTGGAAGTAGTATGTGATTAATATGAATTTCATCAAGGGTTACCTCGTACTCGCAGATAGCATGACTCAATTTGGGTGATAGTTGATAGAATGACTAAGTCTTCTTGCTTTTTGGCGGTCAAGACTACATATTCGGCAGAGGACTATGCCAAGCCTTACCTTACTTAAATTGTGAGGTTTAATGGAGTTCCTTTGTCTATCATCTCAGATAGAGATCCTCAGTTTACCTCTCATTTCTGGAAGTCATTTCAAAAAGGTCTTGGTACTCAAGTTAACCTTACTACAACATTTCATCCACAGACGGATAGGCAGGCAGAGCGTACCATTCAGACCTTAGAGGATATTTTGAGAGCTTGTGTGATCGATTTCAAAGGTAGTTGGGATGATCACCTTCCTCTTATTGAGTTTGCCTACAATAATAGCTACCTTTCCAGCATTCAGATGGCCCCTTATGAGGCTTTATATGGGCGTAGATGTAGATCTACTGTTGGTTGGTTTGAAGTAGGTGAAGCAACTTCAGACAGCCCAAAGTCGTTAGAAATCGTATGCAGATGTAAGGAGAAGGGAACTAGAGTTCCAAGTTGATGATTGGGTTTTTCTGAAAGTCTCACCTATGAAAGGGGTGATGAGATTTGGAAAGAAAGGAAAGCTCAGTCCTAGATATGTAGACCCCTACAAGATCTTGAAAAGGATTGGCAAGGTGGCATATGAATTAGAGTTGCTAGCAAAATTAGCATCAATGTGTTCGGTCTTCACATCTCACTCTTGAAGAAGTGTGTGGGTGACCCAACGTCTATAGTGCCATTAGAGAGTTTGGCGGTGAAAGATAGTCTTTCTTATGAGGATGTACCAGTTGAGATTCTTGACCGTCAGGTTAGAAGGTTGAGAAACAAAGAAGTCGCTTCAATCAAGGTTTTGTGGAGGAGTCAGTCCGTAGAGGGAGCTACTTGGGAAGCAGAAGCAGCCATGAAAGCCAAGTATCCTTACCTTTTCCTTCCGATTCCACTCCAGCTTGAGGTAATAGTTCCTATTCAATTTTACAGTCATTCATGCGTAAATTCAGTTTTAGAATCATGTTCCCTCAATTTGTACTTTCATTTTTAGCGTAATTGTATGTACTCAAAACTCAATTCAGACAGAACTTAGTTCTCAGTTTTTAGTAGTGGGGTTTGCATCTCTCTCCCTCTATTTCAGCTAGTTTAGTCTTCATTCGAGGACGAATGTTCCCAAGGGGGAGATAATGTAACACCCCGTAGCCAAAACAGACAAAAAATTAGTTTTTCAGAAAAATCTGCAGGTGCTACCAACGATGGTATCGACGGACCGTAGCCTGAACCATGGTGCGCCCTGCATAACCGTCGATGGGATCAGAAACTCCCAAAAATTTCAGCCTAGGAAAATTGGTTAAGTCTTGTATGACGGACAGACTTACAGTACGTAGGTCAAACGACGGTCCGTAGTCCGTGACCGTCGATCAAGACTCCCTTCCACCATTCTCTGACAAGAGCTATGGATGACCAGCATGGTTCGTAGGTGGACCTACGGTCCGTAGGTGGAAAATTTGCAGCCTGTTAAGGGGAAATACAGTTCGGTCAACTTAAAATGATCATAACTCTTAGCACAAAATGAATTTGGTCTTTCGTGACCTACCCACAGATAGATAATTGAATTATCTTTCCATATCCACAGACCTTGATAAAATCAGACCTCCGAGTAAAACGTTATGCCCATTTTTGTAAAGGTCTGTCGAACAGGCCCTCATGACGGACCCAACGACGGGGCGTCGGGCGCACGACAGACCGTCAGTCCTGGCCATCGTGAGGCCCGACATCAACCTTCCCATGGGTCTTTTTGACCTTTCCCACTCTGTTTAAACCCTAAGTTACGTCATTTTGACCCTAAATCATCATATTTTAGTCAGTTTAATCCTAGAAACATAATTAAAACATATCCAAGTCAAATCATTAAATCAAAACTTAGAAAATTAAAAGCAAGAGAGGAGAAAAAAAGCTCAAGAACCCTAGTTCAAGAACGCCACAAGCTCCATCAGTTCCAGCCCCGAAACTTAAGTATTTTTTCGTGGATTTCATTACCAGGTATGTGGGATTTCACTAGTGGTTCCTTTCACCCATTGGATCCTTAGTTTCAGTCAGTTCTTGATTCTCTTATCATGATTAAACCTAGGGTTTCTAGAACTTTGATATAACTTCATGAATTTATTAAATATATGTTCCAAATCAGATTATCATGTTATTACTAAGATTATCGCATGAATTTCAGAATTCTAGCTTTGTATTTCTTTAGTTCTTGAAATACACATGCTAGGTCATATATTTCAGACACTTCAGATATTCATGCCTCATTTATAAATGCATAATTACCAGATTAATTGTTGCATTCTCAGTTTGCATGTTCAGTTTCGAGCTATCCAATATTTATAGAAATTCAGATATAATCAGTTAATTTACAGAATTCATAGGGAGTAGCATAATACCGAGTTGGACTAGGGTTTAGCGTACCCAATAGTCCCAGAACTACTAGCCTAGTAGGTTGTAAGTCCCCTCTGTGGGCAATCAGTTTAGTGATCACGCTAGCATGCCTTTATACCTATGGCAGGGTATATTGGGTCCTCTCGATAGGGCGTATACAGCGGACTCCATATTTAGCTCATGTGGTTTTATTATCGGTTATTAGTAGCTCCCACAGTTCAGTCAGACTCTCTGCATTGACCGTTTATCAGTATATTCAGTATTCAGTTTCAGCATGTTATAAATTGGTCATTGCATCCAGTTAGCTTAGAAATCAGCACATCACGTTCAGATTATTATACTTCTTTTTGTGCTTGTTCAATTATGTTTTATTTCAGCTTTACTCTATCCTACATGCTCAGTACCTTTCAAGTAGTGACGCACACGTGCACTACATCTTCTCGTGATGTAGGTTCAGGTTCTCAGCATCCAGATCACGCATAGATCGATTTCCCGATTACAGTTCAGCAGATTCAGTGCTGAGTCCTCATTCTCCGAGGACAACAATCATTAGTTTCATTTCAGTCTTTAGTCATCTAGTTTCAGTTTTTGCTAGATTTAGCTGGGGCTTGTCCCAGTATTTCTAGTCTAGTTTAGAGG
>NC_028643.1:6044587-6055975 GCF_001406875.1 Solanum pennellii | reverse complement strand
TATATATATATATATATATATATATATATAGTATCAACGAAGAAAAGCAGTGCTCACTTTAAAAAACTACTAGTTATTGTTTGATACTACCAGATTATATGTATAACCTGATGGTATTAACAAAGAAAAGCAATTCACTGAAAACACTACTAGTTATTGTTTGATACTATCAGAGTATTATATACCTTGATGGTATCAAGGTACTTATATTTTAATGCATGAGAGGGTGTATGGACGTAAATAATTTGGGTGATAGGTCCACTAAGGATAATGGTTCGGATTGAGTCCAATTTAGATAAATAGTTTCATGAATTGGTCCAATTTGTGTAGTTTTCTCATAATAATATGTATTTTTCCCAAAAGCACTCTTGAAACCATAAACTTATCCCAAAAGATTCATGTAAAACTCATAAAATTTCAGTTAGAAACCATACGTAGATGATAGATATACTTCGATTATCCATTGATTTCTCTCTCAAAATTCACCATGTTCCAAAAGTTCTCCCAAATAAAATAATTCAGATCATAATTTTTTAGTATTACAACATGGATGCATCTACTATTTTTAAAATTGTTGCACCAGAAAATGTTCAACATTATTTTGCAACCATAATCCTCTTGTACGGTCTCAAAATTCGATGGTTCTTGTTGCTATGTGTCCAAAATAACTATAATCGCCGAAAGTATAATAAATATAATTATCCTTTATTATACTTTTATTTCTATTGTATATATATAATAATTTTTACAAAATTGAAAAACTATCCGAATTAATTAAAAAGATTTTTGATCCCTTAATATCTCCTTTCCACAAATTCATTTTACATATATTATGAAGTTATTAAATCCGAAATCCAATATCATGAATTAGTAACTGCTTATCATGGAAGACGAACACTTGGATGGTTTGAGAAGCTTAAGTTCCTTAAAACTTGTTTTATAATAACACAAACTTAAGATATTGTACATGGTTTGTGTAATAATATGTACATATCCAATTTATAGCAATCAACACCAAGTTTCAAGTAGAAAATGATAGATATTTAAATCGCCAATTGTTATCTTATTGTGATGAAGTTTCCCAAATAAATCATTGTCACACACAATACATAACATGTTGAAATTAGCAATCATAGGTTTAACTTGTACAATATTACTTATTTTAATTTTATTTCGAATGTCAAATAATCCCACCATCTGCGAAACATCAGAGGGTTCAGGGACCCTCCTGAATGGGAACTCAACACTGAATGATGATATAATAATGTCTGAGCATCTCCAAGTTGACGCGATCCTCCATTATGCCACGTCACGTGTGATACCTCAACAAACATTGGACGAGATCAAGATATCTTTCAACTTAATCAAATCACTAACTCCTTGTAATTTGCTAGTATTTGGGTTAGGTCATGACTCGTTTATGTGGTCATCCATGAATTCACGTGGCACAACATTTTTCCTAGAGGAAGATCCAAAATGGAGCAGGGCTATACTTAAAGACCTATCATTCATCCGTTCTAACACAGTTAGATACAGGACGACTTTGTATGAGGCAGAGAAACTAATCGACCACTACAATAAGGAACCGGATTGTTGGGCTAGAAAATCAATTTTACGAGGTAATAGTAAATGTAAGCTAGCATTGAACATGTTATCGAAGGAAGTGTATGATAAAGAATGGGACATTATTATGATAGATGGTCCGAAAGGGTATTTTGATCAAGCACCGGGAAGAATGTCAGCGATTTATTCTGCTGCTGTTATGGCAAGAAATCGAAAAGGGCCTGGGGTAACACATGTAATATTGCATGATGTGGATCGCGATGTAGAAAAAGTTTATGCTGAACTTTTTTTGTGTAGGAAAAATTTGGTCAATGGTGTAGGAAAGCTATGGCATTTTGAAATTCCTCCAGCTTCGGTTATGAACACTGATTTTTGTTAGATTAATAAACATTCAATTTTTATTTTGAGTGTTGTCTAATTTATTTTTCACTTATAAATTACCTATGTTATTTTTTCCCCCAAGTTTATGATTTTTATTGCTTATGTTTGATTTATTACATATTTTACCCATATTTTTATGGGTTGAATATGGGTGTCAACTCATATATTTTATCCATGTAAAAAATCACTCACCCAACTCATTAAAATATGTACGGGTTATCAAAATATGGGCTCATTTTATCGGCACTAGTCACAGTGAACATCTTGGCTCATGAGGTCCATTCCCAATCTTTGAAGGCGCTTGTCAATATCAATGGAATTTGGGCGGCTACTATTGTCAACAAAGAATGACGATAAAGAAGAGCAAGTTTCACAATCCGTTTTGAATAGCAAATTAAGTCCAGAACCTTATGTATTTATGTCTAAAAGTGTGATTGCAAAGAAAAATAGTCTAGCGACAAAATTTATTTCAACTAATGCTTATACAATTGATTTGGACGAGGATTCTTTTGATGAAGATTGAGAAGACAATATGCCAGACACATATTTTGATAAAGTGACAAGGGAAGGGGATATCACCTAGGTAACAAAGAAGTGGAAGCACTAAAAGCAAAAAACAAGACACATGAAAAATAATATAGTTGAGACGAAAAAGTGATTAAGAAGTTTGTTCCAACTTACCTACTAATACGAGTGGTAAAGAAAAATCTATGACAATATCAACAGCTTCAACAAGATCCAATAAATCCATGAATAAATGAAGAACTACCAAATATTGTTGGACATGTTTGAAGTTGAAGACAAGAGAACAACTTCAGGTTACTTTAGATGAGCAATGAATCCTTTTTGATCGATGAATTTGTAGAAGTAAGTTTGTCATCGATAACTCAAGCTGCTTATTGGTTGTTATCTTTCTGCATTATTTAAACATTGTTATTTGCAATATCATTATAAAGTGTATTACAAACTCTGTGGTAATCATAAAATACCTAGTTTTCCCTAACTCTTATTTTCTTCATGATTGTCAATTAGTAGAGGTTTGTGAATTTTTAGTGACCGTGGAAGTAGGTTTGCCTTCAAGAAGGTTCAGTTTCCATTCTAAATGGGAAAAATCTCAAATATGTCATCGAACTTTTAGAAAAGGCTCATTTATGTCATCCGTTAAAGTTTGGCTCATTTATGTCATTGCTGTTAAAGAAAAGGCTCATCCATGCCATTTTTTTAATTCCGATTTTGCAAAACCATTTTTTACACACCAAAACCAGGTTTAACACTTTTATATTGGTGTTTTCAGATCAAATGTATACTTTTTGCTTGTTTTTCTTTAAAAACAGCAAGAACACATGAAGAACATAAACAACTCCCAAATTTTCAACATCTTCAATTCTTCACGAAATCATCTCAAATTTCGGCTACATCATTAATTTCTCTTTTAAAAATTAAATTCTAACATCATTTACAAAGTTCAAAAAATTCACCCATATTTTAAAAATATATTCCAAAAAACGAAAATTAGTCCCAAAATTTCAAAATTTTCTTTGATTCTTATTTTTGTAGTGGTTTACATTAGATCTTTGTTGACTAGTGTTTTCTGAGTTTATGTTCATAATTTAAAATGATTTGAAGTTATGGAGAATCTATCATTAAAGAATGTTGAAGTTTTGAAACTTTGAAGAAATTTCAATTGGGTCTTGTTGAGTTATGTTGAATTTGAGCTCAAAAGATATTGAGTTTTGATATCTAGCTCGGAGCTAAAGTACTCTTGAAATTTGAGGCGATTCGTGAAGAATTGAATAATTTGAAACTTGGGATCTGTTAATGTTCTTATGTGTTCTTAGTGTTCTTAGGGATGTAGAAGCAAAAAGTATATATTTGATCCAAAAACACCAATAGAAAAGTGTTAAACCTTGTTTGGTATGTAAAAAGTGGTTTTACAAAATTGGAGTTAAAAAAAATGGCATGGATGAGCCTTTTCTTTAACAGCAATGGCATAAATGAGTCAAACTTTTGATGACATAAATGAACCTTTTCTAAAAGTTCGATCACATATTTGAGATTTTTCCCTTCTAAAATTACTTAAATAACGTAGCTGTTTTTATTTTGCAGATTTTCTTTTTATCATTTAACTAATTAACTCATGAGGTATGTGTTTTATGAAGCTGTAATATCAAGGTTTAGAGAGAAATTTGATTCAGTTGTGTTTCAATTAATTTTGAAACAAATTAATCCGTTAAACTTTTTGAAATAACAAAATACATGAATATAAATTGTAACATTCATTTTTGTTTTGATTCTACATATGTTATAGGGTTCTTTTTTTATGCCTTTTTAATTTTAAGTTATGGGTTTGTTCGAAGATAAGTTTCTCTTTTCTAATTCGTGAACCTATAATATATACAATTATATTAAAGTCTTTGCTTGAAATACTTTTGTCCTATAAACTGAGTTTCTTTTGTTTGAAAAGATAAACACTCAAAAACTATTTTTCCTCGAAAAAAATCCATGAGACATTAATCAAAAGGTGAAATCACCAATTCAAGAATAGAAGAACAACATTCTTGAATGCTACTTACTTTGTGGCGTAGTTGAATTTCGAAGATAGACTTTTTATTTGTTCTTCTGTTTGCTCGTGGGAGAGACTTCAACTATTACTCTAAGAAACGTTTTAACGTGTCTTTAAGCCAAGCAAGTTTTGTTTTGAATTCCTTGTACTATAAGCATTCTTGATCTAACATGTTGGAGTTTTGAATTTCAAACCTCCACGAGTTGAGATGACTCTAATCCATGTTACAAAACGGACATGTCATGACCCAAGGCTACCCCCTAGATATGACACGGCGTACAAGGCTCCGAAAAGTTTCATACAAGCCTCATAGAATATCATAATATAAGAACATAGGAAAAAGTGCGGAAATTTAAAACTTTTCTTTGCATTGAAGTCTCATATAAAATCAAAATGGGAGTCTACAACACTATTTCTAAAATCATTTATAATACTTGAATAAAATCTTAGGACACAACCCTTGCAAAAGTCTAAAACATCAGAAAAACAAAAAGGACGTAATGATCAAGCCCTCGAATACTATGAGGACTCACCAAGCTTCTTCTTATTGATCTACTATGATCCTTGTCACTAAGATGGAAGTCGATATAGCCGAACCTTACACTTGTAAAAAAAAATATAGAAAAAATACGGGTTAGCACATAATGTACTAAATATGATAGCCATGCATAAAAACTTTGAAAACATGCAAAACGGACATTTCTTTTAAAATGCATGCACCTTGCTAGATTAACCCATCATTTAGAAAGTAGTGTGAAAACACAAATCATAAGCAAAAGAGACATCATAATAGGACATAGGCTATAACATGGTAGGTAACAATCACAATTAGTGAGTACAAGAAATACCATTATAAACATATACATAGTCATTACAATCTAGGTTTAGTATAATAGGACAGCAACACTTCATGATCCACTTCAAGGCAAGCTTGTGCAATGAATAGATAAGACCCCATAATCCTATTCATATTAAGTAAGTCACTTTAGATTCTCATTCATGTTTACCATCTTTTTAACTCATCTTTATCCTATTTCTCATAGACAATGAACATTCACTTTTAGTCAACTATATCAAGGAAAGCAACCCATGGCAAAAATACAAGTTAGCATCAAACAATATTAGAAGTAGCCTTACTATCTAATGTATTTGCCACCTATACTACAAGCTCATAGACTATATGAACAAATCATGACATAAGAACTTATCATAACTACCCATAAAGCCTACTTGTGCAATGCATGGATGAAGTCTCATACTTTTATCCACACTAAGTAGTACTTCTTAAATAGTCATAGTTCATCCTAAACTTAGATCTTGTGGGAATTAGCTATAACCAACATAAGACCATGAAATCTAGTGTCTATCTCACATCGAAAAGGAATTGTCCTACTTGCCGAGAGTAGAACTATACTCTTAGCTTGGGTGAAACGAATAGCTAAGTAACCTATGTGGGCACATAATTTATGGGATAAGGCGATTGCTTCTAAAAATCCGACCTCTATTAACGTAAGGATTTTCATCCCAAGAGATTATTCCTAGAAACCCAGCAGCTACTATCGTGAGGGTTCCATCTCATATCAATATTCACTCAATGCTAAGAATAATTCCCATTGAGTTTATATCAAATAATCTTGACTTAAATTATTAATTATGGAAGGATCTCTTCACACACAACCCAAATCAAACTCATACTAAAACTCCTAGATTTCATAGGGGAGACTAGCGTACAACCCTTTGAAATCACCGAATATGACAAACCTTTCAAATTGTGTGGTATTCATGTCTAAGTATGCAAGTCATAATCATCCAATCAACACAACAATTAGGTTATAATGTATTCATTTAACTCTTAAAAGCAATCTACTTAAATGCATACAAGTCTCGTACACAGATAATTCTCATGATTTTGTCTTTCAAAGGCTATAGATCACAATCAACCAATCAATATAGAATTACTACATTAGATATAGGTGGTGAAATGATTCAATTAAGGAGACCACTACAAGAAAATCTCATACTATTCAATTCACTACAACTCACCCACATCACATAGTCACAAATTGGGATATGGGGGTTCATCGAATCTTGGAGGAAATTCAACATCAAAACTATAGAAATTCCTTGATTAATACATAATTCAAGTAATCAATCCATTATACTCATAACTCTACAACATTCGACTAATACCAATCAACACCCATACTTTAAGATCTAATTTGAGAAGTTAGTGAAATTCATGAATTTATGGAAGAATTTATCATAAAACAACTGTTAAATATTAATATAAGATAATTAAATTATAAAAACGTTTTGAGAAAGAATCTATGGGAGTGAGAACCCTAGGTTTTGGAGAAATTTCACTTTGATAAATAGAGTTTTGAAGGTCTTTATGAAAGGAAACTATCCATAAATCACGACTGTCATTCCTTGATTGAAGAAACTCCACGAAATTGAGTGAGAAAGATGAGCTTTATACCTTGACTTCTTTTTCTCCAATGGTGATTTCTAGAGAGAGGATTATTTGGGGGAAACTTGGAAAGTTAGTTATGATTTGGGTCTTGGGGATTATGAAATAAAATAGGTTAAATGGTCTAAAAATACTTATATAGGTCTGTTAAAATAAATTAAAGCGACTCTATACTAAAATAATTAAATTATAAATTTCCTAAAACTAACTTACCTTGGCCAAGTTGAACTAGGCATGACCTGGACCTACGGTCCGTAGGTCAGTCTACTGACCGTCTAAAGGTCTGTAGGTCATAATCTTCAGCTTAAAAATGAGGGCAGGACCCACGACCCCCACCTACGGGGCATGGGTCCACCTTCTGGTCATAGGTGCCATCCGTAGGTGGACCTTTTAGGGCACCCTTGGCAGATTTGGGGTGTCTTGGCGGTCAGGCTTTAGAATCCTCCTCAAGTGCCTTTGGTTGGTTCTTGGAAAGTCGTACCTTGAAGTTTAACCCCTAAACCCCTCAGCCTATGCTCGGAAAACCATTTTACAACAATCCACATATCTAACTCAACAACAAACTCGTAAGGCTCTTGTTTCACCTAGTAATATTACGTTAGGCCCTAGCTTAGTCTTCTAGTTTTACAGGGGGTTACAGGACATCATCTATAATGTCCTATCCACTTGACTTGCGGAGCAAGGTTGCATCTTTTGCCAGACAATTTTATTCGTCATATCACTTGTGGTTGCAAAAGAGACCTAAAAAAGACCTCAAATAGAAAAGAACAAGAGGGTTGTGTGCTATATCAGCCACTTGATCAAAAAAAGATAATTTGTGAATTTTTAAGGTGTTGTGGTGTTGGTGATGATGGTCTTGTGAGGCTTTTAAATAAGATTTTAACTTGCTGTATTCTATCTTTTTTCGTGTTTTAAGTTGTGGACTTGTGGTAAGTGAGAATATGTTCATGCTTTCCCTTTAAATATATTTAAGTCGTTCAGATTTGAGTGTAACGTCTCTACTTCTTAATAGGTTCTTTCATCATTTATTTTTATCCTAGCATATAGTAGTTGTTTTCGTTATGACTATTCAAATATTACTTTACTTTTACTACTAGAAGAGGCTTGAAGCACATAGCTCATGATCGACGTGTTTATTTTTGTTGTGTACGTCAACGTCTGATCTCATCATTTATTTTTATCCTAGCATATAGTTGTTTTTTTTTGTTATGGCTACTACAAATATTACTTTACTTTACTAATATATTATATACACATATATTAAGGGTAATGCTAAATGATCAGAAAATATGGCCAGAAATTTTTTAATTAAAAGGTATTAAAGTTAAAAGGATAAAGATGTTTTAAAAGGTAAAATAACGGTAGGATCTTTTCGGTCAGATTCTTCACAGTTTATTGAAGGTGTCAATTTGGAAGTCCTTGTAATTTCTTGTTTCTTCCCCCACAACACCATGTATAATCCACATGTTATTATTGCTCCTCCTAACACACTAATATTCCAACACATATAAACAAAGTTACATTCATTAAAAAAAAAAAAAAGAACATACTACAAATAGTAAATCAAGTAATATTATGTAATTCGATGGAAATCGGGCAACTGAAATCGACTTAGGAAAATATGTCCAAATGAAGGATATTTCTGAATAATTTCATAATGGCATTGAAATTATGATAAAAAAAATTTATGATATATTGACGAAGTGTAAAAAAACATGTTTTGTTACCATTACCAAGTCAAACTTAGGGGAAATATTGCACATGAGTTTTGTTTTTGTTTTGTTATCATGGATTTGTAACTATTAAAATTAATGGGTAAATTTATTTATTTTGGCAATAACTATGAAATGTAATCCTACCAGACTAAGAAAATACAATTATAGAGCACAAAAGAAACCTGACCACCATATAGGTAGGTGGGTAGTCACTCACGCCTCCAAACAAACCAATTAGTTATCAACTCTTTTTTTGCATCTTCCATATTATATTAATTATTATTATCTACATCTATTTGCTCTTTTTGTACAATTTGATGGTTTATTTTTTGGAAAATTAAGTAAGTTGATAAATATTACTAAAATATTATGTAATAAAGCTATAGTTTTACTTAATTGTGAATTATTGTTCCAAATTAATGAAATTTTCTATTAAAATCGAGTCTCACTAAAATCACTTGTAGCCGGAACAAAAAATATGCTATAGTTTTACTTTTGTTTTCACTCGAGGAGTCGAGTGTCTTGTCCTAACACTCATCTTTGTAAGAACAATGGTGACTTTTTTCTTTTGTAGTTTGATTAGCATAAACAAATATTGTTGCTATACAATTAAAAAGGAATAAACGATAATAATATATTATCAAACTATTTTTATAATTATAAATACATAGAAATTTTTGAAGTGTAGATGCCACGATAAATACATCATTACAATTTCTCTCTTATGCTTAATTGATGATGCTCCCTAGTAGAATTTGAGGAATTTGAGATCAAGGAGAGACGAATACTTGCAAGAGAGTGAGCTAAAAATCAAATAGTGACATAAGCTCTTTTATAATGTCATACTCAACAATCATAAGATATTCATTTTCTGAAATGGTTCATGGATTTTAGTGGTAGTTCGATTTGGTATTAGCTTAGTCCATACCAAATCTTTTGCAGTTATTTCTTCCAACTCTTTCCTCTTCAGCTTATAGTCAAAACTATATATGAATATGTATCATTGTGCTACAAGATGCAAAATATTTCTTTAATTAGCTTAAGCCTCCTCTTATCAATATTTATTATCCTTGCAGCACAAATACATACTCAAGCACATATTTTAGGATTAAGTTCAGATAAATAAGGCTGCAGTATTGGGCAGAATCTGATTAGTTAGTTCCTATATTTTAGGCTTTAGTTATTTGAGATAATGTTAACTTATTTTGCTCCTTTTCTTTGGCTTTTTAAGTTATGAATTTATGTATTTATATTGCAGTCATTGTTTCAATAAACATGAAACTTATCCTTGTTATCTTCTCTTTTCTTACTTAGTAAACATATGTTGTTCTCCTATTTAAAACCTACATATTGGTATGAAAGCATTGTCATCTTGAGGAACTCTAAAAAGGCAGTGAACCATATAAATCTTTCTTTGAACTATTATCTTAAATAGTTTATGAAAAATGAATTCTTAAACAAGCTTCTTAACTCCACCACTCTTCAATGGTGAGAATTATCAAGCTTAGGTAATTAGAATGACAGTTCATCTTGAAGCGTTGGATCTCTAGGAAGCAGTAGAAGAGGATTATGAAGTAACTCCTCTCGGTGATAATCCAACAATGAATTGGATGAAACTTCATTGGAGAATAAGACAAGGAAAGCCAAAGCTAAAGCTTGCATTTTCTCTACAGTATCCCCTTCAATTCTTACCAGAATTATGCAAATGAAGTATGCTGCGGAAATTTAGGGATATCTAAATAAAGGATACCAAGGAAATGAAAGACTCCACAATACGCAAGTGATGACAAAATTCAAGAATTTGAAGAGAAAGAAAGAATCAGAAACTATAAAAGACTATGCTGACCAACTACTCGACTTGGACAACAAGGTGAGATTGTTCGGTAAGGATTTCACTAATGAAATAATTGTTCAAAAGATTCTTGTTACACTTCCTCAGAAATATGAAGCCACAATCTCTTCTTTAGAGAATTCTAAAGATCTTTCAAGTGTTACCTTGGCAGAACTTGTCAAAGCTTTGTAGGCATTAGAGCGAAGGATATTAATGAGGAAAGAAGGTTCTGTTGAAGGTGCTTTTAAAGCTAATTCACATAACAACTGTTAGGTAGTGGAGCCTGATTAATTTTAGGTTTTCCTATTTATTCTCTATTTTAGGCTTTCCTATTTATTCTCTATTTTAGGCTTTCCTATTTATTCTCTGTAACCAAAAATACTCTGATTTATTAATATAAATATACCTCTCCGCCGTGGAAGTTTACTCACGGGGTGTTACCACGAAATATTGGGTTTTCTCTTTCTCTATCTAGATCTCTCATCTCTTTCTCTAGAAAGTTCTTGTGTTCTTCATTCATCTAGTGTGTGTGCGTGAATTCGATCCTAACAACTGGTATCAGAGCTAAGGAGATTCAACACGATCACAGAAGATGGATAGTTCGAAGCTTGGAATCGAGAAGTTTGATGGATCCGATTTCAGTTTCTGGAAGATGCAGATCGAAGATTATCTGTACCAGAAAGATTTTCACGAACCGTTGACCGGGGTGAAGCCGGAATCCATGACAGAGGAGAGGTGGAAACTCAAGGATCGCCAGGCTCTAGGGTTGATCCGGTTGACTTTGTCAAGAAACGTGGCGTTCAACATCGTGAAGGAGAAGACTACGTCCGGTCTGTTGAAGGCACTGTCAAACATGTATGAAAAA
>NC_028643.1:6023571-6038989 GCF_001406875.1 Solanum pennellii | reverse complement strand
TTTCCTATTTATTCTCTATTTTAGGCTTTCCTATTTATTCTCTATTTTAGGCTTTCCTATTTATTCTCTATTTATTCTCTGTAACCAAAAATACTCTGATTTATTAATATAAATATACCTCTCCGCCGTGGAAGTTTACTCACGGGGTGTTACCACGAAATATTGGGTTTTCTCTTTATCTCTCTAGATCTCTCATCTCTTTCTCTAGAAAGTTCTTGTGTTCTTCATTCATCTAGTGTGTGTGCGTGAATTCGATCCTAACAACAACGAGTCAAACAAAGAAAGGGAAAAAAGCAAGAACTCTTTATAGATCTAGATAGATCTTTTATTTCCAAAGTGAAAATTGGAAATGGAGAATATCTCGATGCGAGAGGCATAGAAACTGTTGTAATTGAAAGCCTTACAGGTTTGAAACTTATAGTTGATGTTATTTTTGTTCATGGTCTTGATCAAGACCTCTCAAGTGTTGGACAACTACTTGAAAATGGTTTGAAAGTTTCGTTTGAAGAAAAAGCAAGTGTCGTCAAGGATGCTGATAATAAAGAGATGTTCAAGGTCAAGATGAGAGGAAAAAGCTTTGCCTTGAAACTGTTGGACGAGGAGCAAGCAGCAGTTATCAAGTTGGAAAATAACTCAAATTTATGGTATAAGACTCAAGACATTTTCAGAAAAAGGTTTGGGATTATTGGTCTTAAGTCAAGGAGGAGTGACTAAAGTGGTGCCTCAAAACCTGGAGATTAACTCCACTTTCTGATGTACCAATATACAACTTAAAAGTAGGATTAAGTTCAGATAAATAAGGTTGGAGTATTTGGTAGAATCTAATTAGTTAGTTGCTATATTTTAGACTTTAGTTATTGGAGATAATGTTAGTTTATTTATTTTACTTCTTTTCTTTAGTCATTTAAGTTATGAATTCATGTATTTATATTGCAGTCATTATTTCAATATTAAACATGAAATTTAACCTTGTTATGTTTTCTTTTCTTACTTAGTAAACATTGGTTGTTCTCCTGTTAAAAACCTACAGGGTTGTGCAAACTAAAATAGTCATATATATATATATATGTATTTATATTGCAGTCATTATTTCAATATTAAACATGAAATTTAACCTTGTTATGTTTTCTTTTCTTACTTAGTAAACATTGGTTGTTCTCCTGTTAAAAACCTACAGGGTTGTGCAAACTAAAATAGTCATATATATATATATATGTATTTATATTGCAGTCATTATTTCAATATTAAACATGAAATTTAACCTTGTTATGTTTTCTTTTCTTACTTAGTAAACATTGGTTGTTCTCCTGTTAAAAACCTACAGGGTTGTGCAAACTAAAATAGTCATATATATATATATATGTATTTATATTGCAGTCATTATTTCAATATTAAACATGAAATTTAACCTTGTTATGTTTTCTTTTCTTACTTAGTAAACATTGGTTGTTCTCCTGTTAAAAACCTACAGGGTTGTGCAAACTAAAATAGTCATATATATATATATATGTATTTATATTGCAGTCATTATTTCAATATTAAACATGAAATTTAACCTTGTTATGTTTTCTTTTCTTACTTAGTAAACATTGGTTGTTCTCCTGTTAAAAACCTACAGGGTTGTGCAAACTAAAATAGTCATATATATATATATATGTATTTATATTGCAGTCATTATTTCAATATTAAACATGAAATTTAACCTTGTTATGTTTTCTTTTCTTACTTAGTAAACATTGGTTGTTCTCCTGTTAAAAACCTACAGGGTTGTGCAAACTAAAATAGTCATATATATATATATATGTATTTATATTGCAGTCATTATTTCAATATTAAACATGAAATTTAACCTTGTTATGTTTTCTTTTCTTACTTAGTAAACATTGGTTGTTCTCCTGTTAAAAACCTACAGGGTTGTGCAAACTAAAATAGTCATATATATATATATATGTATTTATATTGCAGTCATTATTTCAATATTAAACATGAAATTTAACCTTGTTATGTTTTCTTTTCTTACTTAGTAAACATTGGTTGTTCTCCTGTTAAAAACCTACAGGGTTGTGCAAACTAAAATAGTCATATATATATATATATGTATTTATATTGCAGTCATTATTTCAATATTAAACATGAAATTTAACCTTGTTATGTTTTCTTTTCTTACTTAGTAAACATTGGTTGTTCTCCTGTTAAAAACCTACAGGGTTGTGCAAACTAAAATAGTCATATATATATATATATGTATTTATATTGCAGTCATTATTTCAATATTAAACATGAAATTTAACCTTGTTATGTTTTCTTTTCTTACTTAGTAAACATTGGTTGTTCTCCTGTTAAAAACCTACAGGGTTGTGCAAACTAAAATAGTCATATATATATATATATGTATTTATATTGCAGTCATTATTTCAATATTAAACATGAAATTTAACCTTGTTATGTTTTCTTTTCTTACTTAGTAAACATTGGTTGTTCTCCTGTTAAAAACCTACAGGGTTGTGCAAACTAAAATAGTCATATATATATATATATGTATTTATATTGCAGTCATTATTTCAATATTAAACATGAAATTTAACCTTGTTATGTTTTCTTTTCTTACTTAGTAAACATTGGTTGTTCTCCTGTTAAAAACCTACAGGGTTGTGCAAACTAAAATAGTCATATATATATATATATGTATTTATATTGCAGTCATTATTTCAATATTAAACATGAAATTTAACCTTGTTATGTTTTCTTTTCTTACTTAGTAAACATTGGTTGTTCTCCTGTTAAAAACCTACAGGGTTGTGCAAACTAAAATAGTCATATATATATATATATGTATTTATATTGCAGTCATTATTTCAATATTAAACATGAAATTTAACCTTGTTATGTTTTCTTTTCTTACTTAGTAAACATTGGTTGTTCTCCTGTTAAAAACCTACAGGGTTGTGCAAACTAAAATAGTCATATATATATATATATGTATTTATATTGCAGTCATTATTTCAATATTAAACATGAAATTTAACCTTGTTATGTTTTCTTTTCTTACTTAGTAAACATTGGTTGTTCTCCTGTTAAAAACCTACAGGGTTGTGCAAACTAAAATAGTCATATATATATATATATGTATTTATATTGCAGTCATTATTTCAATATTAAACATGAAATTTAACCTTGTTATGTTTTCTTTTCTTACTTAGTAAACATTGGTTGTTCTCCTGTTAAAAACCTACAGGGTTGTGCAAACTAAAATAGTCATATATATATATATATGTATTTATATTGCAGTCATTATTTCAATATTAAACATGAAATTTAACCTTGTTATGTTTTCTTTTCTTACTTAGTAAACATTGGTTGTTCTCCTGTTAAAAACCTACAGGGTTGTGCAAACTAAAATAGTCATATATATATATATATGTATTTATATTGCAGTCATTATTTCAATATTAAACATGAAATTTAACCTTGTTATGTTTTCTTTTCTTACTTAGTAAACATTGGTTGTTCTCCTGTTAAAAACCTACAGGGTTGTGCAAACTAAAATAGTCATATATATATATATATGTATTTATATTGCAGTCATTATTTCAATATTAAACATGAAATTTAACCTTGTTATGTTTTCTTTTCTTACTTAGTAAACATTGGTTGTTCTCCTGTTAAAAACCTACAGGGTTGTGCAAACTAAAATAGTCATATATATATATATATGTATTTATATTGCAGTCATTATTTCAATATTAAACATGAAATTTAACCTTGTTATGTTTTCTTTTCTTACTTAGTAAACATTGGTTGTTCTCCTGTTAAAAACCTACAGGGTTGTGCAAACTAAAATAGTCATATATATATATATATGTATTTATATTGCAGTCATTATTTCAATATTAAACATGAAATTTAACCTTGTTATGTTTTCTTTTCTTACTTAGTAAACATTGGTTGTTCTCCTGTTAAAAACCTACAGGGTTGTGCAAACTAAAATAGTCATATATATATATATATGTATTTATATTGCAGTCATTATTTCAATATTAAACATGAAATTTAACCTTGTTATGTTTTCTTTTCTTACTTAGTAAACATTGGTTGTTCTCCTGTTAAAAACCTACAGGGTTGTGCAAACTAAAATAGTCATATATATATATATATGTATTTATATTGCAGTCATTATTTCAATATTAAACATGAAATTTAACCTTGTTATGTTTTCTTTTCTTACTTAGTAAACATTGGTTGTTCTCCTGTTAAAAACCTACAGGGTTGTGCAAACTAAAATAGTCATATATATATATATATGTATTTATATTGCAGTCATTATTTCAATATTAAACATGAAATTTAACCTTGTTATGTTTTCTTTTCTTACTTAGTAAACATTGGTTGTTCTCCTGTTAAAAACCTACAGGGTTGTGCAAACTAAAATAGTCATATATATATATATATGTATTTATATTGCAGTCATTATTTCAATATTAAACATGAAATTTAACCTTGTTATGTTTTCTTTTCTTACTTAGTAAACATTGGTTGTTCTCCTGTTAAAAACCTACAGGGTTGTGCAAACTAAAATAGTCATATATATATATATATGTATTTATATTGCAGTCATTATTTCAATATTAAACATGAAATTTAACCTTGTTATGTTTTCTTTTCTTACTTAGTAAACATTGGTTGTTCTCCTGTTAAAAACCTACAGGGTTGTGCAAACTAAAATAGTCATATATATATATATATGTATTTATATTGCAGTCATTATTTCAATATTAAACATGAAATTTAACCTTGTTATGTTTTCTTTTCTTACTTAGTAAACATTGGTTGTTCTCCTGTTAAAAACCTACAGGGTTGTGCAAACTAAAATAGTCATATATATATATATATGTATTTATATTGCAGTCATTATTTCAATATTAAACATGAAATTTAACCTTGTTATGTTTTCTTTTCTTACTTAGTAAACATTGGTTGTTCTCCTGTTAAAAACCTACAGGGTTGTGCAAACTAAAATAGTCATATATATATATATATGTATTTATATTGCAGTCATTATTTCAATATTAAACATGAAATTTAACCTTGTTATGTTTTCTTTTCTTACTTAGTAAACATTGGTTGTTCTCCTGTTAAAAACCTACAGGGTTGTGCAAACTAAAATAGTCATATATATATATATATGTATTTATATTGCAGTCATTATTTCAATATTAAACATGAAATTTAACCTTGTTATGTTTTCTTTTCTTACTTAGTAAACATTGGTTGTTCTCCTGTTAAAAACCTACAGGGTTGTGCAAACTAAAATAGTCATATATATATATATATGTATTTATATTGCAGTCATTATTTCAATATTAAACATGAAATTTAACCTTGTTATGTTTTCTTTTCTTACTTAGTAAACATTGGTTGTTCTCCTGTTAAAAACCTACAGGGTTGTGCAAACTAAAATAGTCATATATATATATATATGTATTTATATTGCAGTCATTATTTCAATATTAAACATGAAATTTAACCTTGTTATGTTTTCTTTTCTTACTTAGTAAACATTGGTTGTTCTCCTGTTAAAAACCTACAGGGTTGTGCAAACTAAAATAGTCATATATATATATATATGTATTTATATTGCAGTCATTATTTCAATATTAAACATGAAATTTAACCTTGTTATGTTTTCTTTTCTTACTTAGTAAACATTGGTTGTTCTCCTGTTAAAAACCTACAGGGTTGTGCAAACTAAAATAGTCATATATATATATATATGTATTTATATTGCAGTCATTATTTCAATATTAAACATGAAATTTAACCTTGTTATGTTTTCTTTTCTTACTTAGTAAACATTGGTTGTTCTCCTGTTAAAAACCTACAGGGTTGTGCAAACTAAAATAGTCATATATATATATATATGTATTTATATTGCAGTCATTATTTCAATATTAAACATGAAATTTAACCTTGTTATGTTTTCTTTTCTTACTTAGTAAACATTGGTTGTTCTCCTGTTAAAAACCTACAGGGTTGTGCAAACTAAAATAGTCATATATATATATATATGTATTTATATTGCAGTCATTATTTCAATATTAAACATGAAATTTAACCTTGTTATGTTTTCTTTTCTTACTTAGTAAACATTGGTTGTTCTCCTGTTAAAAACCTACAGGGTTGTGCAAACTAAAATAGTCATATATATATATATATGTATTTATATTGCAGTCATTATTTCAATATTAAACATGAAATTTAACCTTGTTATGTTTTCTTTTCTTACTTAGTAAACATTGGTTGTTCTCCTGTTAAAAACCTACAGGGTTGTGCAAACTAAAATAGTCATATATATATATATATGTATTTATATTGCAGTCATTATTTCAATATTAAACATGAAATTTAACCTTGTTATGTTTTCTTTTCTTACTTAGTAAACATTGGTTGTTCTCCTGTTAAAAACCTACAGGGTTGTGCAAACTANAAAAAAAAGTTATTATATTGTTATTTGAAACATATTTTGATTTCCTAGTTTAGAGATTATGTACATTTCATATCGTGTATGCAGATTTGGGTTTAGTTATCAATACAAATGAAACTCTATCAATGTCAAACCAAAAGAAATTATTACAATTTAACTAAATTACTTCATAAATGCAATTTCATATGTTACTAAGTAGTTATGTTTAGAAACTAATTTGGATCAAATATAGCCTAGCTAGTATTTAATTAAAATTGTGCAACCAAATATAGCCTAACTAGTATTCAATTAAAATTGAGAGAAAATAAATTAAAGTCATTTTTGGCCCAATTTTTTTAATGTTAGGTAAATATTTTTGGCCAAATGAATTTAGCATATTAAGAAAATACATTTAATTAAGCCTTTTTCATACCTGAAAAATGAGGGATACTGCTGAGGAAAAGCAACTACAAATAGCCAAAATAGGACCCAAAATATGAGCATATGGTTTTTGGATTTGATGAGAGGCTGCCACGTGTCCTTTGAGGTCAAGTTTAATTGACCAAGTTTTAATTTCCAAGCCTTTGTAAAAAGTGAGAAGCATAGCCCCACCTATTCCAATTAATGTACCCAACACTTTTGCTTTTCCTTCCCTTGTCTTCAAATCCAACTTCTCCAACCTAATCAAATATGTCCAAACATGGTGAGTACATATGGTTTAGTCATAAATTTTTAAATATTTTTATAAAAAGTAATTCAAATTCTTAAAATATAATTTTTAGTAGAGAAAATTCTTCAAGTATTTAAAAGTGAACAATTTTCATCCTTCTGCTTGAATTTATTAGAAAACTGACAAATCTCACAAAAATCAAGTCATCCAAAAGTATTAATCGTGATTTTTTTTATAACTGAATTTAGCATTATGCAAAATCTTTTAATTTAACAGTTTTTTTTTCATTTCTTTTTCATATAATTTGATATTAAAAATATTATTAATTAAATTTTTATTTATTTTTTATTAATTGAAATGAGTTTCTTCTATATGCTATAAACGGCGTTTGTTGGAGACTTCCGCTTCTAATAATGTATAATGAAATTTAAATGCGAGATATAATCGATATTTTGATCACTTCAATATCAGATTGGTCAAAAAAATTATTAATCTTATTACATTTTAGTTGCAAAAAAAAAGTTAAAGATAATTAAGTTTCAACTTCTTTTCGTTACTAAATCAGAAGAAGAGCAGATGATGTATCTCCAGTCCTTTCAAATATTTTTTGTTTCGGTAAATAATAGTGTCTAAGACTTTTAATATGTTTTTTTTTCAAAAACTCTTTCAAGAGGTGATGAAATTATGCAGAAAAACTTTGTTGATGATCACATGAACTGCTCATGTTTTTGTAGGATTCCTTACTTTTTTGACGATATGTAACTGAAGGATGAAAACTATTCACTTTAAAATATTTGAAGAAAGTTTTCTTTTAAAAATGATACTTTAAGGATGTAATTTAATTTGGTGATACATTTGAAGTATATTTTTATTCAAAAAAAACTCGTCTCCAAAACAACTTTTCAATATAGCCAAAAGTATACTTTGTGCAAAGGAATGAAATTAATATAGTAAAAATTTGAAATATATACCTAAAGAATGTGGCTATAATGAAAGTAATGCCGGGTATGAGATTAAGTGTAGCTGTAGCAAAAGTTGCTGAAGTTAGGACTAAACTTGCTGCAAACAAATTTTGTGGCATTGAACCCCTGCATATATAAATATAAATATAAATATAAATATAAATATAAGTATATAATAAAATTAAAGTATATAAAAAATAAATTATATCAGAAATAAATGCATGAACTAATTAGCTAATTGCAGACATGTACTTAATTGAAAGCGCATTAATACCAAAATGTGATTTACAAGAATCTAGTAAATTGCAGAGCTCATAATTAATGACATCCTTTGATAAAAAAAAATCAAAACTTAAGAAATTTAAATTCATTTGAAAAAATTAAATTTTAACTTTAGTATTTTTATTACTAAAAATCTAATGGAGATTCAAAAATAAAACAAAGTAATTCATTAATCAACTTTTGTTCAATCAAATAATGTCACGTAAAATTTTTTATATATATATATATAAAAGCTTTTTACCATTTTATTTTCTTTTAAATTTAGAGAGAGAACTCCTCCATTTACTATCATGTTCATTAAGATATGAGTGTAATAGATATAGATTACGTGTACAAAATGAATATTAGAGATTACGATTATTTTCTTTGAACTGCCAAAAAAATGATTTTATTTATTTATTTATTATTATACTAAATAATATTTCTGAACTCTAATAAGATAAAATATTTTTGACCGTAACGGACTGGATCATTTTTTTCATAAAAGTGGATTTAATTTTTTTGTTTTTATGTAAAGGTGAGAAAATGAAATCAATTTCCACAACACGGAAATTCCGCAATTGTTTATCTAAATGTTTAATTTTTTAGAATATTTAATGCTAAAGGGCAAGAAACTTTAAAAACTTATAAATTTTTTTAATTTTAAACTAAGCTAGTCTTTTTTTACTTTTTAATCAAAGAAAATTAAAGTTAAAAAGATATAAATATTTTTAAAAAATAAAATAACATAGATAAAAAAAATTCTGACCAAATTTAGTGGCCAAAAGAATTTTTCCTTAGAAATATACTAAAATATAAATAAAATTAAAGGAATATTTAATACATATAAATACTTTGAATTAAATATTATTGTATATAAAAATGTCATTTATTAAAGATAATAGACAAATCAGTAATGACAAAAATCCTAGCTGGAAAAGTCAAGAAAGCTCATTAAAAAAGATTTTTTTTTTGTTTTCATTTAAAAATAGTCAAATTAATATTCAATTTTGTAAATATTTTTCACATAGCACATAGTTAATCGATTGAATAAATGAAATAAAAATGGAACTCTTACCCAAAGAGTGCAGAAAGAAACGCAAGCAACATTACCATCCATGTCATTTTTGGCCTACTCTTCCTACATATATCAAATGAAAAATGTTAAAAGACTATTCAAAATATTTTGATTAGATCGATAAAATATAAAAAATAATATTATTTTCATATTAAAAAAAATTAGAAAATTTTCCGAATGTGTTTTTTATCATGCATTTAAAACTAGTTCGAAACAAGAAAAATCATATTTTATAATAAAAATATTTCTGATAGTGAATCAAAAATTATAAATTATTTGATTCTGAAAAAATAGAAACGCGGAAAGTGTGATTACCTATCAAAGTAGAGAGCTAAAGGAAGAACGGTAGCGGAAGCAAAGAGGAATCGATAAGCAATTAAAATCCTTAAACTCATTCCATCATTTGATGCTAATTTATACAATAAAGTCATTCCTGTATAACCTATTTGTATAAACACCATCATTATAATTGGCTTTAAACCATGCACTTTGTCACAAATCTTCCCCATTATTTGTAGTTTTTGTTTGAAAAGAAAAAACTATATGTTATACATATATATATATAAAAAATAATTAGAAGGTGTGCTTAGTTGGATTGTTTTTGGTTTGGAAAAAAACAATTAATAGGGGAGTTAATTGTTGAAAAGAAAATATGTGTGACAGATATAATATAACAATCCACGTGTGGTCAAATTGCTAGAGACGTCTTAAGTTTTAGTTTTTTTTTTGCATGTAAATATTAACAAAGAAAAAAGAGATTAAAAGCTTTTAATGCATTAATTTTTACTGTACGTCACCGCTTACGCTTATGCTTTGCTTTACTGAGTAAATTGTTTGAACTTTTTAAAAATATTATTCATATATTTGTATTTATTAAAATTTTCAAAATACATTAATTTTTTAAAGAATTTAACTTGCATTAACTCGAGCAACATGGACCATCTACCCAGTTTGATTACTTTGGAAGTAAAAACAATTTTCTTACATATATCTCACAACCTCCCTCTTTGATTCAACACCAAAATTATAATCTTTGTTACTCACCCAAAAATATCAAATGTGTCTATAGGACTCACTTCGGGGCCACTCTGGGGTGAGGCTTTAGCAAAACTCTTCGAGATTCAAGTGTGGGATTTAGTTCTACAAGATTTACGCTTTAAGTATCCGTTTGTACGTCATAAGCACGCCCAACGTCCAACGCTCGAGGCTCGTCTAACAAATTTTACATAAATTATGTATTAAAATCTCTAATTAACATTGTTGACCATCATAATTCTTGAATAAATGAATGATCTATAAAGATAACAAGATTGAGAGTAACTCAAACAACAAATGTAGTATCACATATTTACTATTTGGTAGCACTATGAAGGTAATTATGTATTACGTAACATTTCTCTTAAAAATATGTAGCGAAATTTTACTTTTTCACTTATCATTGGTCTTCATGGTGTCGTCATGTCTCAAAATTATCATATTTTATTTAACTATTTGAAAGTAATTTTTCTTTATTATTGATTTTATATATATATATATATATATATATATATATAATATTGATTCTTTTATTATTAGAAGTTATGATATTAGATTATTTATATTTGTATAGTCATGTTTTGTTATTATTGGTGTAATGATTTTCTCAAATAGTAATTACAATTTTTTTTCTTTATTATAGATTATCAATACTTATCTCATTAAAAATCATAATATAATTTCTATATATTCTAGGTTTTTCATAAAAAAATATTTGTAAAATAATTGAAAGAAATTTAATTAGTAATAAAACTATAAAATTGAATATACATGAGACTATGCCCCTTAAATCCATGAGACTTATGCTCTTTGTCTCGAGGCTTACGCCTCGCCCCGTACCATATAAAACGTCTCGCCTCATGCCTCCTACCTTTTAAAACACTAGATATAAGTTGCATGACAATTTAAAAAAAAAATATTAGTAACATAAAAAGAAAAGTAGCTGGGATAATACATCGATAGCTTTTTAAAATTGACTAATAAATTTTATTTTATACCTAAGTTATATGTATGTTTCACTTACGAGCATCTANTACATGACAATTTTAAAAAAAATATTAGTAACATAAAAAAGAAAAGTAGTTGGGATAATACATCGATAGATTTTTAAATTGACTAATAAATTTTATTTTATACCTAAGTTATATGTATGTTTCACTTACGAGCATCTAAATATATGATAAAATAATTTTGAACTAAGCATATGAATATATGATAAAATAATTTTGGACAGACTCAAGTTACCATTACTTAGTCAAGCTTAGGGGAAATATTACGAGTCTGTCATTACTAAATTGGTAAAAAAAAAAAAAAGATAAAAAAAAATTTCAATAAACTATAAAATATTATCATATCAGACTAAGAATAATATATTTGTAGGGCACAAAAAGAAACTCGACCATCCTTCTAGGTAGGGTGGTAGTTTCTCGTGCCTTCAACAAACCAATTAGTTATAATTAATCAATGCCAATTTTTTTCTTACATCCTATGTATTGTATTAATTATCTACATCTGGTTGGAGTAAATATCTCAAAAAGTCATTTAATTATATGAAATTATTTAAAAAAGTTACTCAACTTAATTTTGTATCAATAAAGTCACTAAATTTATAAAAAAAATTTATAAAGCCATTCAAGTTAAACTATTTTTCTAGAAAATCATTATAACCAAAAGATAAAAGATAGGTAAATCACCCTATAAATTTAGTTTTATAATACTTACATTCATCTTAGTTTATAATGTTATACTTACCTTTTTTTTGTTTATTAATAATTATTTTTTTAACCCAATTGTTATGAATATAAAAGTACAAATTTGGCTACCCTCCATTACTCTTTTTTTTTAGTCAACTATACATCTAGATAAGAAACATATGACTTAACCATAATTAAGTAAATAAGCTTTGAACAAATAATTTCTAAACTTTGATAAGAAAAGATATTCCCTACTAATCTTAGAATCCATTGATTTCGACATACGTTATATATTCAATTATCAATCTCGCTCATTATTTAACCACTTTCTGTGTTCATAAATTTATTTTAAAACATTATATGGAGAAATAAAAAATAAAAGAAAGAATCATCATCATTAATATCAATAAAATCGTTTAATAAGAATGGAAAATTGAAAATGCATTAGAATTACAAAGGTAAAACTATTTACAAAAATACTACTTTTTAATCTTCTTTCATAAAATAATAATAAAAGAAACTATTAATTTAAAGGGAAAAATATTTTGTAACCCTACTGTTTATAGGCTAATCAGAATACGTTGATAAGTTCCCGTTCCATAATTTTAATATTTAAATGTAAAAATATCAAAAATAAAAATAATGATATTAATATATCCCTATTAATTAAGTTAAGATCATTATTATAAATAAATAAATAAATAAAAATAAATAAATAAGAGATAAATATAATATTATAAACTACAATGAATGTAAATATTTTAAAAACTATACTTGAAGGACGATTTGTGCAATTATCTCTTTTATCTTTTTGTTATAATGATTTTATAGAAAAAGTAATTTAACTTGAGTGACTTTATAAAAGATAATCTATAAGTTGAATGACTTTATTAATACAAAATTAAGTTGAGTGATTTTCTCAAATAATTTCACATAGTTTAGTGACCTTTTGAGATATTTACTCCTATCTTTTTGTGCAATTTTTTTGGTTTATTTTGTGGGAAATGGAAAATATTACTAGTACATTATAGGGCAACTTTCACATATAGCAAACGAAAAATTCATATTTGCATGCTATAGCAAAGTTTGCATAATTGCGCTCCATAGCAAACATAAAACTGTATAATTCGCTACACATATACAATTGTATAATTCGTTGGCCTAAATTGTATAATTCGCTGGCCTATTTTGCTGCAATTGTATAATTCGCTATCCTATTTCACTGCAATTGTATAATGCACAATTGTATAATTCGCTGCCTATTTCGCTGCAATATTTTTATAAAATTTGCTTTGCATACAATTGAATCGAATTAAAATGTTTGTATATTGCATAATTATAAGTGTATAGCAAGAAGATATATGTTTTTCTCTCGCTTTATACAAAAACAGAAACACAATATATACACTTCTGTTGTATAAAGCTAGAGAAAATTGTATTTCACTGAAATTGTATAATTCGCAATTGTATAATTCGTTAGCCTTTTTCTCTGCAATATTTGTATAAAATTTGCATTTGTCTACAATTGAATTGAAATAAAATGTTTGTAAATTGTATAATTAAGTGTATAACACGAAGATATATGTTTTTGCATGTGTATATACAATTTTCTCTCGCTTTATACAAAACAGAAACAGAATTTATACACTTCTGTGTATAAAGCGAGAGAGGAGAGCAGAGGGAGAGTGGCGAGCGAGAATGGGAGAGGGGCGAGCGAGATTTTTAGGAGAGAGGCGCCTGGTAAACTTTGGCTAACATTTGCTATGGAACACAATTAAATCAAACCCTAGCTACTCCATTTATTTTAGGTTATTAATTTGCTATTATATACAATTTTCCCTACATTATATAACAAACAAACCAATTAGTTATAAATCAATGTCAATTTCTTTCTTACTTCCTATGTATTGTATGAATTATCTAACATCTTTTGTACAATTTTGATGGTTTATTTTGTGGGAAATGGCAAATATTACTTGTACATTATGTAACACACAAACCAATTAGTTATAAATCAATGTCATTTTCTTTCTTACATCCTATGTATTGTATTAATTATCTACATCTTTTTGTACAATTTAATTTGATGGTTTATTTTGTGGGAAATGGCAAATATTACTAGTACAATATGTAACAAACAAACCAATTTGTTATAAATCTATGTCAATTTTCTTTCTTACATCCTATGTATTGTATTAATTATCTACATCTTTTTGTACAATTTTGATGGTTTATTTTGTGGAAATGGCAAATATTACTAGTAATTTATGTAATAAAGATAGGAAAGTGCTAAATGGTCAGAATTTGGCCAAAAAAATAAATAAATTAAAATTTTATTTTATTTCAAAATAATTGATTTTTTTTTAGTTAAAGGATAAAAATATCTTAAAAAGTGAAATAACATAGAAAAAACATCATATTGGCTAAATTCTAGCCAAAAAGAGTTTTCAATAAAGATATAGTTTCACTTAATTATGAATTACTCCCTCCGTTTCTATTATATGTCACCATTTTGGATTTTTCGTGCGTTAAGAAACTAAGTAAGTTTTTTATTCTACCCTTATTTATTTATTTTTGTGAAACTCAAGTTTTCAATTAATTAATATGAATTAATTTATTTTGCTTAACTAATTTAATCAATGAATATGAATCATATACTTAGCTTTTCTAAGTTGATCAAATGGATATTTTCAAGGCTAATAACTCATAAGGGTAGAAAATGAACAATATGATAATTTATGTATTAACTTTACTAAATGACAAGTATTATATGAATCAACTATTTATAAAAAAGGATGACAAATAAAAAAGAGTGGAGGAAATACTATTATGCTTTTTTAGAAGTGAGGTTATTTTTAAACATGTTGCTTTAGGCTGTTAGATTTCTACTCAAAGAAGCACCATGCAGTGTAATACAAAAAATGATTTATATGCGTAAAAACATGTATCATTTATTTTATGGAATTGTTTTCCATTTTTTGTAATCGAAATTATCGCCCTTTTAAGTTTTTTTAAAATCGGATTTATATCATTTTTAATTTTTTTAAAAAAATCAAAATATACAAACGTTAGTTAGCATAACAAATGAAATTATAGCTATAAAAATAATTAAGCAAATTGTAGCTATGTAAACTTACTAAGTTTTATCTCTTAGCTATTTATTAAATTTCCTCTTTTAATTTTTTTCCTTCACCTCCTTCTATATCTATGATATTACCACATTATATTCACCTTCACCATTAAGTTCTGAATTGCTTT
>NC_028643.1:6013027-6013571 GCF_001406875.1 Solanum pennellii | reverse complement strand
AGGACAGGGTTCAGGGGGTTACTCAGTCCGACCAATTCAGTCTTCGCTACAGACTGTAGTTGGAGGTCCACCTGAGACTGGTCAACACTTCTCTGAGTCTGGAGGTCATCCCCAGACTTCGTCGTTCTCACAGAGACCTATGCTTGAATCCAGAGAGTGTTATGGATGTGGGGAGACTGGACACATTAAGAGGTATTGTCCAAAAAAGAGTTACAGACCTCAAATAGTCAGAGGTAGAGGTAGTCATGGAAGAGGCCGTCATTCTGTAGGGCGTGGTGGCCGAGGTAATGGTGGTCACCAAAACGGCCGGGGTGACGGGCAAACTGGAACTACTGCAGCACAACATGGTAGGGGCAACGGGCAGACAGGTGATAGGGCCCATTGTTACGCTTTCCCTGGACGGTCTGAAACGGAGACATCCGATGCTGTCATCACAGGTAATCTTTTGGTTTGTGATTGTATGGCTTCTGTATTATTTGACCCTGGCTCCACATTTTCATATGTATCTTCCGCATTTGCTACTGGCCTTAATTTAAATTGTGAA
>NC_028643.1:6012233-6012778 GCF_001406875.1 Solanum pennellii | reverse complement strand
TTCGTATCATCTCCTTTCTTCGTGCTAAGAGAATGGTGATTAAAGGGTGCTTAGCTTTCTTGGCACACCTCCGGGACGATACTACCCAAGTACCTTCAATTGTGTCGGTTCCGGTAGTCCGTGAGTTTCTGGATGTGTTTCCTGCAGACCTTCCTGGTATGCCACCGGATAGAGATATTGACTTTTGCATTGATCTGGAGCCGGGTACTCGTCCCATTTCCATACCCCCTTATAGAATGGCTCCAGCAGAGTTAAGGGAGTTAAAGGCCCAACTTCAAGAGTTGTTAAGTAAAGGTTTCATTAGACCAAGTGCATCCCCTTGGGGTGCCCCGGTGTTATTTGTGAAGAAGAAAGATGGGAGTTTTTGGAAGTGCATAGACTACCGGCAGTTGAACAAGGTAACTATTAAGAACAAGGATCCCATTCCTCGTATTGATGACTTGTTCGATCAGTTACAAGGTGTTTGTGTCTTCTCTAAGATTGACTTGAGATCCGGTTATCATCAATTGAAAATACGGGCAACGGATGTGCCAAAGACTGCTTTT
>NC_028643.1:6009940-6010575 GCF_001406875.1 Solanum pennellii | reverse complement strand
TGAAGGATTATGATGTTACCATCTTGTATCACCCAAGAAAGGCTAATGTTGTGGCAGACGCCTTAAGTAGAAATGCAGAGAGCATGGGTAGTTTAGCTCACTTACAAGTTTCTAGACGCCCATTGGCTAGAGAGGTTCAGACTCTGGCTAATGACATTATGAGGTTAGAAGTAAATGAGAAGGGAGGATTGTTGGCCAGTGTGGAGGCGAGATCTTCTTTTCTTGACAAGATCAAGGGAAAATAGTTTGAAGATGAGAAACAAAGCCGAATTCGGGATACGGTGTTGCGAGGAGAGGCTAAAGAAGCAATAATGAATGAGGAAGGTGTTTTGAGAATTAAGGGAAGGGTATGTGTGCCCCGTGTTGATGATTTGATCCACACTATTCTTACAGAGGCTCATAGTTCCGGATATTCTATACATCCTGGTGCAACCAAGATGTACCGTGACCTAAAGCAACACTTTTGGTGGAGTAGAATGAAGCGCGACATTGTTGATTTTGTTGCCAAATGTCCATATTGTCAGCAAGTGAAGTATGAACACCAGAGGCCCGGAGGAACACTTCAAATAATGCCCATTCCTGAATGGAAGTGGGAGAGAATTGCAATGGACTTCGTGGTTGGTCTTCCAAAGACA
>NC_028643.1:6001944-6007437 GCF_001406875.1 Solanum pennellii | reverse complement strand
AATAAGTATTGAGTTTTTAGAAGTTATTTAATCGATTTTCATTAATGAGTTTTAAGTCTTCCGCATTATATTTCGTTTATTATGGTTGAAATGTTGGGGTTAAGATTGGTTGGTTCGCTCACATAGTAGGATAAGTGTGGGTGCCACTCGCGACCCGTTTTGGGACGTGACAATGATATCCATCATATACAAATACAAAGGTAACTTTGCATATGATGCAGCTGGTGTACCCCTCAAAGATTTCAACGCTTTCTCCCTGGCCCTCCAAGCCAACATATAGTTAACATCAACTCCTAGATCAATCTTAACATCCTTTCTTATATGAGCTGGTGTATATTTACGCTTATGATCTACAAATTTAGGTTTCACAATCCCTCCTATTAAATTGCTAGTTACATGTCTTTTCGAATAAACTCTATCTTTTAAAGGACCTGTATGCTTTCCGTTGGATGCTCGAATTCTAAACATTCCAGATTTGTTGATATTAGAGGCCTTCATTAACTATTCACATCCTTTAGAAAAACATTCCAGAGTGTAACTGCATTATATTTATAATATAGTATACAAATTTAGTTTACAATAGGCAATAAAAACATGTATACAGTTTAAAAGTCAATATTTGATAGGCACACTACCTTATTGAATTTGACAGAGTAGTTTTATACTGAAATCTCTCTTTAATCGCATATCTTTCCATGACTGCTTTCAAAATTGATTTGTCCTTGTATACTTGATCAACCTCAACATGCTTATTAGATTCGTCTGAAATCACCCAAGTAAATGCAACATTTGTATCCTCCGGTTCAACAACAATCATGCCATGACAATCATTTTCTGCAACAGTTGCCAACACCCCCATCTCTTTACACTGAGAAATCTGTCTATCACATGAATCCAAAATAGTTATACAAATAGGAAATTTGTTAAAATCAATGTTGGCTTTTTTTTTTAGCATTACGTACACTCTGACGCCCATGTCATTGTGTATAACCATTCGTTTATTGCTTTCTTCAACCTTGTACTCAATCTTCAAAGTCTTATTATTCATATCAACACCAATCTGTTTGGCAATAGTAGTATAAAAATCAAGAAACGTTGAATGTTCCTTAATAACTACTCCCTCTATAGTATAATCAATGTAACTATTTGTATTCGTCCCGTTTTCTAGAATGCATAACCAAAATACCTAATGAGCCCATTATCTGTACAAATATGAAAAGAAAATATATATATATATCAAATCATTCAAAGAGATCATATATATAATTAATACAACAATATTTATACAATCAAATTACAGAATTGATTTTATACTGTTATTCTTTTTAATATACAAACACTACATCTACAATAGTATATAATTCTATCAAACGTAAAACACATGGTATATGGATATATACAATTATGAACAATGTTACATATTTTCGCTTACACTGAACTTATTTATAATATACAAATACTGCGAATAACATATACAATTACATGAACAATATATAATTGTATATTACAAAATTCTAGCTTAACAAAATCATATTTTGAATGTTTTTTAAGACCACATCACAATAACGAACGAACACAAATCACAATTTCTAAATCCAATTTGACATTGTATAGTTATTGCAATAATAAACATGAATATTCATCGAATAAAAACTTACCTGTATTCGATTGCAAAAATTGTTGAACTTCAGTTTCACAAACAGCAAAAAAAATAATTTATATTTTGTTTCACTTGCTGTATAATTCTTAGTTTTCTTGAAACTTTTTTTTGAATTTTAACATTTAGCTTAAAAAAGGGACGTTTCCCTAAAATTGTTGCATTATCTAAATTTATTGTTAGCATATTTAACGCTTCAGTTACAAACAACTTTTTAAATTAAAATTGTATAAATAAAAAAAAACAGTATATACAAAATTAAAGATACCTAATATAACTAAACTATACCCATAGAATGTAATTAGGTAAACTATACCGATATACTGTTATTTAATCAAATAAGTTTGCCATATATGAAATTTATATGAAATGGCAAACATTCATAACAAATTATATAATAGGGGTATAGTTTAATCTATTTACCTTATATAATTATTGTTTATTTTTTTTGCTATAATTAATGGGGTCCACAACCTATTATATAACCAATAGTATAAAAACTTGATTTTTTAATTTTGTATATAATTATACACAAAATAATTTTCTCTCTCATTTTCACATTCCAACTTTTTCTCCTACATTTAATACACCAGCTACCCGATTTGAATTGCAAATTGTTGTCCAAAATTAAATTACTCCCTCCCGAAGTTTAAGTCAATTTCGTAAGTACTCCTTAATTTTAGTTGTTTACCTCTTTTTTTTTTTTGTTTTTCCTTATTCAAAATTTGTATATGTGTTCTGTTTATTATTTTTTTTCATTTTTTTAATGAAATAATCGATTTTTTGTTCTTGATAGATCTAAAATTGGTCACACAATGAATGAATCATCTTCATCTATGAGGATTACTAGAGGTATTCCTTTGCATGTCAATTTTGTTGACATTTTACCATCGTTTTCAATGGGGTTAACTCAAGATTTTGGGGTTGATGTAGGGTCTTTGGGTAAAATAAACACGTCAAAAATTAGGTGTTCACATGAATGATTCAGATTCAGTCCTAAAAATCAAACGTACTTAATAGGTTGAATTTGGATGATGAAGATTCAGACCTTCATTAAGTGTAAACAAATGAGGCCTAAGAAAATAAGTAAGGAGAAGAATAAAATAAAAAATAACGTAATTTAAGGACCTAAATTTGTTTAATTTCCTTTTTATGTTTTATTAAATTATTATTTATTTACAATTATAAGATTTTCCTTTTCATTTCTTTTTTCTTTCCTTCCTGCCTTTTTCTTTTTAGTTCTTTCCATCATCTTTTTCCTTTTTATTTTGTAATTTATTATTGCTTTCTCCTCATTCTTCTTCATTTATCATGCCAAATTTATTTTATATTTCTAAAGGATAGTAATTAATTTATATTTTTGAATGACTTCTCATATCTTTAATCTTTTATGTAATTCTCGTTTTTTGAAATCAAAAGAGTACAAAGAAATAAAATGACACTTCATATATAGTGTCTGCCCCATTCTCATGATCTTGCTATTAGTTGTCGATTTAGGTATGTTGAGCTAATAATTTCTGCTGATATACAAGAATAAAATTCATATAAATATATTTTAATTAATTTATTCATACAAACAAATCAAAATTTCAATTGAATTGATGCGATTAAATTTTTTTTAGAATGATTCTTCATTTATATAACTTTTTGTTTTCTATTACAACAATAAATATATTCATTCAAATATGAATGTTGATCATATGGAGATTGTTGTATTATCTTGTATACGTCCAAAATTAAGTATATATGAATATTGCTTACGAACAAAATACAATTGGAAGGTAATAATATTTATCATGTGTCTCAAATGTGATTATTTATTATTATACTAAATGAAAATTAGGAATTACCATCAACATGTCAACATACCTAAAATAATATTTCTCATGTGTCTCAAAGTGTATTTCCATTAAAATATACGACCTTCAAAAAATATGAGGAAAATTCAATTGAAAGAAATAGCAATTCAATGAAATTTATATTACAATTAGAAGAACTCAACCCATCATCTTGGATTGCTTCATATTCCATCTCCCAACTTTCAGTATACAAAATTTTTTTCTCAGATTTCTTTTCCCAACTTATTTCCACGTCATCAATTTTTTAAATCCCATATATATATATATATATATATATATATATATTTGCTTACCATGAGAACAATTTGTGAGAGTGACAAAAGTATTGAAGGATAAATCTGCAACAACAAAAAAATATAATAAGAAATTATAGCATTAATATACACTCAATTTTTTTTTGATGGATGGTTATGAAAAATGTATATCCAATTGTACTCAAATTTATATGGATACTCTTCCATACTTGGAATATCAAAAGACATGAGAAGAGAAAGAGACACTAATATACAAAAGTTAATAAGGTAGATGAAAAGCTAAAATATTACATAAGATGGATAAAAAATATAAAAATTCTCAATTTTAATTTATTTTAAATGGCAGTTTCATCTATTATTCAATTCTCATTTATGCACTTATTTTTTATAGGTATTTTAAATAAGTCGAAAATATTGAAAATTTATAAATGATAACAATTTCTCAAACTTTTATCACTTGTTAAAAGATCTTCTCAAATGGTAAATGATGTGCCCATCGAGTTCATTATCTTAATATACTAAAAGTGCGCACACGCACACGCACACGCACACGCAAACGCGCGCGCACACACACACACACACACACACACAGAGGCAAGCCACATCAGCGATTTTAGATTCAGATTTATATGTATATATAGATTTCCAACTTTTTCTTCTATGTAATTAAATGAATCAAAATATTCTTTTATTTTTTTTAATAGTATTATCATTTTGACATTTGAAATTTGTAACATGAATTTTGAAATAAGAAATAAGAAATTCGATTTTTTAAATTTTTGAAAGTACCTCTTAATAGTCCCTCAGTAAGTAAAGAACAAGAGGTGAGTACTAACTACACGTACCCGACAAGCTAAACCAAGCAACTATCTAGAAAGTGAATACCCCTCTCATCACAATCGAACCTCCTCAAACTACAACGTGCACATGAATCAACCCAACCTAATAGTTCTATATACTTAACTCACAAAGTTCAATAATCATGATTCAATCATTGCAATTTATAACTAACATAAATCAAGTAAGTCAAACTCAAGTGTCAAGTAGATTATTCACATGTACCACACACATCAATTAAAATTAACAAGTAGATCAATCGTAAACATCTAAATGTGTCAAACCACAACAATCAATCCTTTCCAGTACAATCTTCCGTCGGTTTATCACTAGCTAGAAATGACCTCTACATCACCAAGCACATGTCAGAAATGACTTCAGTATCATAACACTTTTTGGAAATGACCTTGACATCATAATACTTGTCAAAAATTACCTTGGCATCATAACACTTGTTGGAAATGACCTCGACATTATAATGCTAAAATGATCTGACCTCGACATTTCAAGTCAACTTTAATAGGATCACACATTTGATCAATCAATCATTAAGGTTTACAACAAGACAACTTACAAACATTATAATCATCACATAGAATTTTCCTTTCAACAATTAAGTAGACAATTAATCCTTCACCTCATTCCCATTACTCCGAACACACAACAACAAAGGGAATACATGGATTCTACTAGAATAAAAGATTTAATAGATTGTAACGACCTGTTTAGTCGTTTTGAGCTGCAGATTTTATTTCTGGAAAAACTGGCTGAGACGACGGAACCCACGACGGACCGTCATGGGCACGACGGACCGTCGAGGGGGTCTCGTTCCAAAACACTTAGAATTCTGAAATTTGGGTACTGAAATCGACTCTCTGAACTTCGT
>NC_028643.1:5934869-5993004 GCF_001406875.1 Solanum pennellii | reverse complement strand
TTTTATTAATGAGTTTAAGTCTTCCGCATTACTTTCTGTTGATATTAAATTGAAATGTTAAGGTTTAGATTGGTTGGTTCGCTCACATAGGAGGGTAAGTGTGGGTGCCAGTCGCGGCTCGGTTTTGGGTCGTGACAATCACTTGCATTAATCAGTCTGAAGCTTGAGTTTTGCCCCTTTCGAATCACATCCAAACCACATAATTTATACCAATCAAGTATTCACAATCACTTTTTGAAAACAACAAATCCCACATCTTTACTTAGAAAATTGAGTCAGTCAACTCAAAACCCAATTTCAAAAAGGAGGTTTAAATCCAAAAAACAATACTTGATAATGTTATTCAACATTTTAGGAATCCATTAGTTAAAACCATTTTAAAAAAGAAATCAAAACCACTTTAAAATTCCCATTTTGGATAAAAACTCATTTTCTTGTGTAGCATTGCCATTTCCAATGTAACACCTTGGATTCAAGAAGGTAGAGAAATGCAGATTTCCATGACTTAGTGCCAACCAACGGAAGCGATCAATGGTCCATGCTTTGACACATGCTCCGAAGGTAGGGTTCTTCATTGCGGTCCAGGATTGGTGGTCTTTGATCCCAATCACGGCCGACCAGCACAGTCCGTGGTTGGACCTAGAGACCGTAGTTCTGGCTATTAGAAAACATCAATAGTTATTTTAAAAAAATTTCGTTGGGTGAACTTCAAACGGTCATATCTTTTAGCAAAAAATGAATTAGGTGATCCAAAACCTATCAAATTAAAGATAATTAAATCCTCTTTCAAACTCTACCGATTTTGATAAGATCCAATCTTAGAGTAAAAAGTTATGCTCGTTTTATTGAACACTATTGGGAAGACCTGACACCATGACTCACTTGACGGGCCGTGGTTCAAATGATGGTCTATTAGTCCCGCATAGATGACACTTCGTCACTTTTAAGTCAGGGTCACTTTGATATTTTTTCCTATGCATTAGGCGCTTAAACTACATTATTTGATGCCTAAAATACGCCATTTTACTCAATCAAAGCCTAATAATCTACTCGGACTACCCATAACTCTCATTCTCCAAAAATTATCCAAGCTAGAACAAACAGAAGATAAAGAGGTGCTAGTCTTTTAAGAACAAGCAACAATGTTTTCCAAAGTTCATCCCCTAAATCCAAAGAATTTTGTCCATATATTTCATTGCCATGTATGTGGGATTTAACTATTGAATTCCTTCACCCATAAGTCCCTAGATTTTAGTCTGTCCTTTGATTCTTCATAGCTTGCTTAAACTTAAGGTTTGTAAAATCTTGAAAAATTATTGTGATTTTAGTTCCTATAGTATCTATAGTCTAAATAACCTATTTTCTTGAAAACCTTTCATAGATTCTTGTATAAAAAGTAGAATCCTAGTTTGTGTAAATTCTCTTAGTTCATGAATATAATTTCTAGGTTAGAATCCTAGTTTATTTTAATGCATAACTCTCGGATCTTAACAATGTGGTCCATGTAGATCTACTGAAATCATCTACTATTAGTATAAAGTACATAAAATGGTCATGTGTAGGTGTGTGGTATGGACCCCATTTATATACATTTATCAACTTAAAAATGGAAGAAGTTAAGAAGGTTCTTTTTTTTTTTACAAAAGGAACATGTCCAAACTATTTTGACAAAAGGAACATGTCCCAAACTATTGTGCCACAAAACATTTACATCATTTCTAGCATATGCACGAGGATAAAAAACTGTATTATGCAAATGAGAAAGAGAAGTAGAAAAAGAAGGATGATAAGACTAGGAAACTAAGTTTTTATTTCTCAAAGTCCCTTTTAAGGGTAATGTGTACATTTATGATCTTTCAAAAAAGAAGTATCAACTACAAAATGAGGTTTACAAGAATTTCACAAATTTAAATTGCTGGATGAAGTTGAGTTTTTCGGAAACAATGAACTAGATAGGTTACAACTCTGAACACACTTTGGAACTCTGAACACACTTTGGATATTAAAAAAAACAGCCCATCTTTTTCCTTAACAATCACCAGAGGCCTCTTTATTGAAGGTCGCTAAATGTAACAAGAAACTTTGTTTAAACTGACAGTGCAATTTGAATATGAAGTCATGCTTTGTAAAGAGATTAAGTTGTATTTCAAAGACGGAAGTAAGAAAACCTTTTTCAAACAAATCATAGGAGATAACGTCACACAGCCAATTTTTGTTACCTTAACCTGATATCCATTTGGCAATACTACTAATATTGGATACGAGAGTGTGATAATATATGCAATAAAAATATGTTTATTGTCATGTGGTTTGATGATCCAGAATCTAGTATTCATGATTCAAACATACTTTTGAAATATTCACATGATAGTTTCCCAAAATCAATATAGAAGTTTCAAACTATAGTACCTGCAAAGTCAACAGTACCACTAATGAAATCTGAGTTTCCATCATCATCATGCTCTCCCTGAAAAATGTTGAAGTATCTGGTATACTCGACCATTTTGATCTTTGGTAAGATTTACAATGAACATTTGAGACTACTCAATTTTCATTACCTTTAAATCTAATGCACTGTGGATTATTACCTCCCCGAACATTGTTAAATCTCTGATTGGAGCCTTGGTAGTCATTGTTTCTCTGAATTGGAACTAGTTTGTTGGAATTTGGATTAGAAGATTGGTCGAAGGTTTGGTTTGAATTGTATGGATAACCATGAAGCTGATAACACTTCTCAACAAGATGACCAATTTTGTTGCAATAGTCTTAGAGTTATTCTTCGTACTGTAGAGAAGGTTGGAAGTATTAGTGGTATAATTTGTTCTGTAATTGGAGGATTTGCCGGTACCAACATGTAATGCAGCAGAATCCAAGTTTGGGTGATTGGCTAGCTTTATTTCCTTTTGTTGTTCATCCTTAACCAACAAGAAAAAAACTTGTGCCATAGATGGCAAAAGATAAATCATGAGTATGCTTCATCACATTATTGTATAAATTTTATTGAGTCCCATAAGGAACTGAATCAAACGTTGATCCTGCTTTGACTTGTGAACAATTGCATTGGCTTCACAAAGTGCAATCACATGTGCAATTAGATTTGGCACTCAGAGTACTAAACTCTTTCCACAACTTCTTCAATTTAGTATAATACATATATATCCATTGATCCTTGAGACGTATCATTGATATCCTTTTGGAATTGATACAACTTCGATCCATTAGTTTGTTCATACATGTACTCCAATTATCTCCATAGATTTTCCGAATCCACAATATGCTCAACACCATATGCAATTTACTTCGATAAAAAGTCAAGAATCCTTAATGTGACAATGTCATCACACCTTTCCCATTGCCTGTAGGTTGGATCTGTAACACCTTGAAATCCAATACTCATGGTAAAGCCTAATATAGGTGTCATAAAGTGTAAACACTGTTTCTAAGTCCATTTTTAATGAATATAGGTCATTTAGAAGGTTTGAAAACCAAAACGTCCAAACACGTCCGAAAAGTTATTCAAAGGGATGTTAGTGTGCCTTAGCCTTTTTACTAAATATTAGGAGTCAAAAATATACGAAAATGGATGTAAAGGTATCTAATGGGTGTTTGAGTTGTTTCATGATTGAAATGTCTAGGTACGACTTCCCAAGGACCAACCAAGGGACCTTGAGGAGGATGCAGTTTGATGCAGCACTGCCTGGCAGTGTGCATCGACGGGACATACGACGGTCTGTACGTGTCTCAATGAGGCATCGAGGAAACCATCGTCCCAAAATTAGAAAGATTTGTGAAGGCCCTTGTTTACCTAGCTACTGTTACACGCGATGGAAGGGGTTGACGAGGCGTCAGTGGCTCGACGGGGCGTCGAGGCAACCGTCACCCCACACTTAAAAAAATTGGAGGAATACCTTGCCTACAAAGTCTCTATCAAATACTATGGAGTGCAGGATGGAGGGGGGTTTGTCTGTCGACTCACCGACGGACTGTCGATCGGGGTCTCGTCGGTGAGGGTCGAGATTCACTAATGAATTTTAAATGATCTCATTTAAATTAATTGAGTGGTTTAGGGGTTAGTTAGTAATTAAAGGAAACTAATTAAGTTAATTAATTCCCTCTATAGATAACCTTAACCCTCATTAACCTAAAGACAACTCTCAAAATAAACTCTATTCCTTCTCTCTTATTTCTCTCTCTACATGAACTCGCCATTGAAGTCTAGAAAGAATTAGGTTTTGGGGGCTGAAAAAAAAGGGTGGATTCTTCATCAAATAGTTGAGAAACATTAAGGTATGGGTTCTATCCACCTTTGAGATCCTTTCCTCAAAGGGTTCCTTCAAAATAGATTTCAAAAAGTTGAGTTTTCTTATGGGTTTCATTCAATTACGAAATTGAAGTCATGGATTGAGTTGTTAATGAATTCTTAGGGTTATATTGAGTAGATTTACATGTAATTCAACTTTTTTATGATAATGTTTGATGGTTTGGTCTAATTGAAGAATATGATCCTCTATCTCTAACCCTAGGTAGTGATCTTGACCTATGTTGTATGTTGATCATTCAATTGAGTTGGTTGTTGATTGGATTACTATCCTATGATGCTATTCTGATTAAATTAAGATGAATTATAGGCCTATCATGCTAGTTCTAGAGATGTGATTTAGGTTATGAATTATAATGTGAAATTTGCCTATGTACTTTGTCTTAAGTTGTGATCTAAGGATGAATTGTGTTATAGAGATGCAATTGACCTTGTTATTCTATTGGTTATCATTATGCGGTGATGTTATTCCCCAAGTTCGGTTGAGTTATGGTTTGATGGTAAGACCTTGATGATAGACTATGAGAAAGACTTGGTAAGTCTTAGAATCTCTATCTTTTCTTCTAATTGTCATTAATTGTTATTAAGTTATGATATTACATTGGAGTATGCCTTATACTAGGATTATAGGGTGGTATGATGTTGAAGTGAAACGTCTTGACTATGTTGTTATGTTGATTAAGGTGTATGTGTTATAAAGATGGTGAAAACTATCAATAAGCCTTAATATGTTATGAAATGCTAGAGTGTTAACCTCACTTATATGAAATGTGATGAAAGGATTTATACTCATACAATTCTTATTGAGCTATTGATGATGATGATTATACAAGGGGTAGATCCTATGGCCTAAATTAAGTTCTGATTTATAATTAAAGGCTTAAATACATTTCAAAAAGGGACTCTAGCTTAGCACCAAGTGAACTAGATAGAGAAGTTTCCTTTCCCACATAGGGAAGATAGGAACACTACATTACTCTAGAGATTGGAGACTATAATGCATGGCGCATAAAGAGGGTCCCAACTAAATCTCCTAGTTCTTGAACTATGTTGCCCCCATAGGAATACTAACTGGTGGATCCACGTAGTTGCTATGTTTTATGTTTTGGTACTACCTTGGCAAGTACTTGGAACACCATTAAACACAACAGGGACTTCAATGACCCGTATATCAGCTCACAACATTCATAACATCATCACATAGAAGTCAATGCACCAAACATACAATGAACACAAACTTCAAACCATATAGCATTCAATGCAACACAAGCAAGCAAAAACCTTCATTCACTCACTTTCAAAATGCATCAAACACACGGCTCTTGTCATGTTCATAGGAGGAACATCCTTCTCCTAATCATAAAAATGGTCTTTATATTTCATTTGATTAAAAGTTAATTATGCAACAACCTTTTAAGTCACACATATGAAAGTTCCACATCACTCAAGAAGTAAATAAGTACTCATACTTCAATGCACATATACTTGAGTTAAGTACATCAACAAGGATCTTTATTGATTAGACCTAGTGCCATTAACGTCATACTCAACCATACCATGCTTAGTTATGTTTATGGAGGAATGTCCTTCTCCTCAACACACTTACATGTCTCATGAATCCTTACCCAAGCAAGGCACAAAGGTCAATTCATTTTAGATGAGGAATTTTCACCCTTTTAAACAAAAATAAGCTCATATTTCCTTTCTAGTGAAGTCAAAATGGTAATTCACACCACACACATCACCACAATAGGAAGTCATTTCACAAAATTTCAATTCATAGCATGACACTAGCTTCCATAAACATGCATCATTTAGGAAAATTCTTGCAATTTATAGGCACACACAAGGACATAGCTAGATATGCCTTCACTTTTCAATAGTGAGCCTATAGTCATGCTTTCCAAAACCGTACAAATCACATAATTTTCAAGAGATTCATCATATTTCATTTCAAGGAGACTCAATTTATCAATAATGGCTTAGAACACCAAATATTAAGAGTGACTTCATACATGCCTCTTACCTTATCTCATGAAATATAATGCACAACTAACATATCAAGATTCACAATCAACATGAGAAATCATGAATTTGATCAAAAATTCCTTTTCATGCAATTTAGAATCTTCAAAACCTGTTTAACATAGTGTCAATCAAGACATACATAACATATGGAGAACATGCAACTCATACTTTTATGCAAGACTTGTATCACGAACAAGCTTCTAGGAACTCTTTAGTCTCAAGTTCAAGTAAGAATAGAAGGACAAGATAGAAATATCTATAACTTTACTACTCAACTCATCATCCCCACATAGGGTACACCATAAAAGAGTAACTTAACTCCACCTTAGGAGAACTTTTAATTCACCAACCTTAGCAATTAAGCACCTGGTCCTACTCTTGGCATCTAAGCTTAAGCATACCCACCATCAATATCACTTAATAATGATTTCCCCATGATGAAGTCCAAAGGAGCTCAACATAAGAACATCAAGGGTAATTGATCAATGATTGGGTGCATTGGCCAAGCAAGTTATAGGAAAGTGGTTTATATCGACCAAATAATTCCCCTTAATTTTTTCCATATAAATTGATATTTTCTGCGGATGGTATAAGTAAGTAACCAACACTATTTATTTATTTATTAAAAAAGAATTAAAACAAAAAAACTTTTTGTATTTGATTAATTTATTCAGGAATCACTAATTACTAGATTTTTTTATGTTGTAACGAAGATATTATGTTGAAACTAACAATTTTAAACTATGCTAATGACACATATAATTAAAAATTTAATTTTTAAAAACTTTTTTTGTTTTAAAGAAAAAGCTATATATTGCGAATTAGTAAAATAGAATGTCATGCACCAGTTTTACCATGAGGAATCAATCAGTTCACATTTTAAGGATTAGACAGAGATTGTGACTCATTTCTCGATGATACATTATTGCAATATATATAGTATATATGTATGGGCAGCTTTCAACGATTTATATAGATTTTTCATATATACATAAAACAAAAAAAAGGTAAATCACGTGCGTGCAAAATGATTCATCCATTTAATTCCATTTAAAAATTGAAATCAAATATAGGCATGGGAAGATCCCTAAATTAATTATAGAAGCTCCTCATTGGAGCAATAATTTGAAATTTGAAGTATTCTATAAATCATGAATTATATGATTAAAATTAGTAATTGCACTTCTTTATTTATTTCAAAATTGTCATATTAAACATTTAGTTCAACATATGTTAAAATTACAGATCAATATTGATGAATAAATTATATTATTGATGAACTTAATTCATTGATTAATTTTCTTAGAACATTGTTAATATGATATTTCATGTGTCATATTCATAATTAATCTATTTGCGTATTTGACATAATGAAAACTTTACTTCTCAAAATATGTATGATCAACAATATGATATTTTTCAACTAACTTATTATTTCATCAATTATATTATCATAATTCAATCCATCAGACATGTTGATTTACCTAAGATTGATATTACCTTTTGATAAACAAAATGATAATTAGGTCATGCAATATACGAAATCACAAATAAATAAGTCGTGCAATGTGTGAATTTGAACTAATCGATCGACTTTAATGTAAAAATAGCACATCAAACAATTTTTTTTTAATTCTGGGAATGTGTGTTGTCTATCTCCATTTCCTTTTATTTTAAAATGAATAAAATATTCTCTTATTTAAAGTTCTTGTTCACTACCATCTCTCTCATTAACACCTATCTTGTGCTCAAAGCTAAACATCTGGTGCGTGGGTAATTAATCTAATTGAGAGATTCAATAATTGAGTGAGATGAGTCATGCTCTAATATTTTGTAAAAAACTATAATCTTGAGTTAAACGTAACTCGTCATGAGACCATTCCGCGTATATATTATGATGTGAGACTAACCACTACATTCCTTCCATCAAATATTCATCTTAACAGCAACAACGTACTTACACTATTTCTGAAAGTTAAGTCTCTTCTCTTGATACCCATATATGATATATGACTATGTCGTCGTCGTCCCATAGAAAATAAGAAAACATACCATTTATAGATCAAAACTGTCGAATTCGGAGAAATGGGACGACAACACGGTTATATATTGGTACCTAAGAGCGAGACTTAACATTGAGAAAATAGTGCATGCATATATATATATATATATATATATATATATATACACACACACATGCAGAAAAATTGGCAGTTCCAAGAAAACAATTAAGCAAAGGGGAAAGATCGAAAGATCACTTGTTTAAGGTCATACTGAAAGTGAAACTGGCGATTTTTATTCTTATCACTTTGGAGATTATATGTAATGTAGGAGAAACAATACTAATCACAATGATAAAGGCAATATTGATTCTTTATTTCAACTTATTCAATTTTTAATCAAAATGGTCGAGTATCTAAAAAGTGTAGAGAGCGAGGCTTCAGTAATATAAAAATGCAATCAACTGTGGCACATATTTTTCTTGAAATAACAATCACGTACCTTTACGATAAATACTCAAGTGTCCAACATTTTCAGTTAATGAAAAAACTAGCACTTGAACTTGAATCTCAAGTATTGACCATAATTATGTATAGTGTCAATAGTTTTAAGTTTTAACCAAAGAAGTTTATATGAACAAGTAAACAAATAATAGTGGTGTATAAATACAAGGTGATGTTGATGTTACTGGCCAAACTATTGAATATTATGGTGTCATTCAAGAGATTATTGAAGTGAAATATTTAGGTTGGCCTAAGAAAATGATTGTATTATTTCGGTGTGAGTGGTTTGACCCATCACATAGACGCACAAAGGTTGACCATCGACATAATATAATTGAAGTTAAGCACACCAAAAATATAGAGTTATGATCCTTTTATTATTGCACAAAATGCTAAACAAGTGTATTACGCTCCATATCCATTGCATAGAGACAAAGTTGATTGGTGGGTAGTTATAAAAAGTAAGTTTGTTGGAAGAATTGAAATTCACAATGTCTTAGATGTGACATATCAAAATGATGTTGCAATTGTTTATCAACAAGTTGATATTGAATTGGAAACCGCACTACAACATCCTCAACACATATTAGAAGAGGTATCTGATGATGAGATACTGACTGTTGAGGAAGAAATATCCGAGAATGAGGAAAACGAATCATTTAATGACGAAGAATGAGACGATAATGAAAATGAAACAATTGAGGAGTAAGAATGGGAGAATGATAGAATAGAAACAAGCGAGGAGGAATAGTAGTAGAATGAGATCTAGTATATGCAATTCAATTTATTTTGCTAATTTTATCTAATTTATGATTTTAATTATACGTTATATATGTAAATTTTCATACAGATGTCATAAGGCGGTGACAGTGATAGACATCGCGAGCATCTTGGAGTTATCCAGACTAGCTAAAAAGAAGAAGTCTAGGAGACCCATAAATCCTGATGATATTCTAGGATCTATTTCTTCTGCGCCTTAGCGCATCAGTCATGATAATAATTTATTTGTTGTTCCATTTGGTACAACAGATCATCAATAATATTATCCTATTTACAATCAAAACCAGTCTGTGCTTGCTCTATTTCACAGGTATTTCCTTTACGGCACTACGAGTCCCTACCTCTATAGGGTATTCGTTGACCACAACCCTTATCGATAGGTAGAATATTAAATGGTACTCCATTTCCCACAGGTACATCTCCTCAGTTATCGGCCATGAGGATTGAAGATTCTAGTAGCTAGCAGTTATATGTTATGGGGGGTACTCCTTCATTGATTCGATATTTTATGCATCCTAGTGTATCACCTTCATCTACAACTGCACCTAGTGCTACACCAGATGTTTTGATGACTGCTCTAGCTTTTGGATAGAAGGGCAGGCCTGGTAGAGTCATGATTGAGTCGGATGGATCATCGTAAGTTTGTTTTATTATCTATTTGTTAGTTTATTTTACAGAAAAGGGACTAAAATACCCTCAAAGTATTGAAAATGGTACAAAATTACCCTCTATCCACCTATTGGCTCCAAAATACCCTTTCCACCCACCTATTGGGTCCAAAATACCCTTGTCATCCACCTTTTGGTTCAAAATTGACCACTTATTTAACGGTTTTATATTTAAACTATTTAAATATTTTTCAAAATACGTGGTGCTCAACTATTTGTTATAATTTAACTTATTAGTATAATTTATATATCAATCCATTACCCACCCATTACTAATTAAATTCCTTTTAATAAACCCGTCAACATTATTAATGCAAGCTACTGCCAATTGAGTGTTTTTAAAAATTATAGAAGTAAATTATCATACATTCAAGTGGCTAAATAAAAATCACGGATAAACTTAAAAGTCTGACTGTGTTCATCTTAATTATTCTTACGTCTCAATTATGTGATGTTACTTCATAAGTAACTTTCTTCAAAATAATATATTAAAGGTTTTAAAACAAATCATAAATATTTATAAAATTATATTTTAAAAAAGTGCATGAATTAATTCGGGACGTATTACTTGTTTACCTTTAATCATAAATTTCTAATTCAATTTTGAAAGAAAGTGTTCTCCTAAATAAGCGGCTCAACCAAAATTTAATTGGGGTTTCGATTCGGACTCGAATAATTTTGGATGTCATTTTCAGGAATCTATAATTTCATCGTGTTTTAGTAGTGTTTATGATGATTTTGATATTATATGGATCATTAATTGAGTGAGGTTTAGTTAGTAATGAGTGGGTAGTGGGTTGGTTTATAAATTATGTTAATAAATTAAAATTATAATCAATAGTTGAACACCATGTATTTTAAAAAATATTTAAAGAGTTTAATTTTAAAACAATTAAAAAAGTGGTCAATTTTGAATCCAAAGGTGGATGACAAGGGTATTTTGGAGCCAATAGATGGATGAAAATGAAATTTTGGAGCCAATAGGTGGATGGAGGGTAATTTTGTACCACTTTCAATACTTCAAGGGTATTTTAGGCGCTTTTCTATTTATTTTATTTATTTCTTATACTTTAACATATTAAACATGAACTAGCATATTTATTATGTGTTTTGTAGGTGATATCTTTCAAAGGATGATGCATGGTCTTTAAAAGACTGTGTTAGAAGACTTGATACACATGCTTATCATTCTTGGAACAAGATTCGAAACAGTATATGTCAGGCGATGTTCAATAAATTTAAGGAATATATTTTTTTAGTTAAGTTTAATTAATTTTAGTGTACTTTACATTTTATCGATCTAATTGACGATATTCAATTTTTTCCAGACTATGTGTAATTAGGAGTCGATAACAATTTAGTCATTGCGATCACATTTGAGAGGAGGACATCCACGGGACTGTCTGTTGGCTAAAGAAAATCCAGGATACTGATCAATATCTGGGTTGGATGTTGCCTCATATTTTTTATTATTTGCGTGTGTATTGGAACACAAAAAATTTTAAGGCAATGTCTCAACAAGCCCAAAGGCTAGAGGTAGTCTTAAGGGTTGATCGTTGCACACCGGAGGTGCAAAGACAATTAGAATAATAACAAGAGAGATGATAAGTTCTAATTCAAACTTTTAAATATATAATTAGTTGATTCATATCTATCGAATTTTAATTTTTATTTATGGGAAAAAAATTGGGGCACACTACCATTGAACCAGAGGTTTCCAAGAAGATTCATGTCAAGAAGAAAGAAAATGAATCGGATCGAGATGTGTGGGTCGGGAAAGGACCGAACGAATTTTATAAGTTACTTAAGATAAATGATATATATTAATAGTTAATATATTTACGATATGTATATACATTGATGCCAATTATTATATTTAATATGCAAAATGAGTTTCATTAGTACGTCACTGAAAATCTTGGTAGTTTGGTCCAAATCACACCTGAAATGTCCACCCAAATTTGGACAGAGAAAGTGGTAGGGGTACACATAAGGGTAGAGTCTATGGTCGAGACTCTCATAACAATGTAAGAAGACTCCAATCAAGTTTATACGGTATTGGATCGTCACATCAAGTTGAGACACTTGACGGTGTTCAGATTGCGGTTATGTTGACTCAAATATCACAACTCACATCGGGCACTAGCAGAGTTAGAGTGAAGAAGAGTAGCTGAACGACAAAGCATGAGTTCAACCGTTTAGCAAATCAAAAACAAATGCTTAGCCTTGCTCTTAGACCTACTACTTCGACCTTTGAGGACACCGACGACGACAATGAGGAGGATGAGGATGAATTTTTAGATGCTACTCCCTAGTTTAGGTCTCTTTTAGTTTATGAACTTTTTTAAATTTTGAAAGACTATATGGATCTTTAAATTGGGATTTAGATATTTTTGAATGTTAATTTAAGTTTGGTTTTTTATATTTTGTGTAGCTTGTTTATAATGTTGTGTGTTTGATTGGGTAGAATTGAATTGATTTGAATTGCATTTGATGGTGGGCAGTAGAAACTGCCAGTTTATGTTGTCAAAAAAATTGCAGAAAAAGCGATAAACAGGGTGATTTTGTCCGACGCTTTCCAGGGTTTTTCAAAATTTTTTTTTCCAGAAAACTATTAGAACAGGGTCCTTTAATATGATGCTTTTACGGGATTTTCAAAAATAAAATTTTCTAGAATAGAGACAAAGTCCGTGGCTTTTGTTAAATAACTTCTCAAAAAAATAAACAAAAAGCGACGCAGTTCGTCGCTTTTTAAAAAGCGTAGACCCAAAAAGCGACGAACATGCCTGCATCACTTTTTCGTTGATTTTGTCACGAACTGAGCCTACACCTTGAATGTGGACGGCGATCGAGAATCATTGTTGGTCCCCAAGTGCATCCTCATTCATGTTGACTACAAGCAGAAAACTAACTCAAGCATACAATGTTTGAAAATAGTATAAAAATTCCTAAACTGAAATACAAAGCTTTAACTCAACTGAAAAACTCTGAATAAAATAATATATTCAACTCGCCATAAAATAGGAAACTTTAGTCTTTAAAATTTTGACAAAATAAATGAATAGACTTTTGAAACTCTATTTTCTATCTATGAAACCTCTAAGTGAAAAAGATTAAAGTCGAGAAAAGACCCATGACATCCTAAAAATTGATATAGCTGAAAGTTAAAGTGGAACCCCCTAGAATAAAGGAGGCTCACTATAGATAACTTGAACTCCATTCGTATCAACGAAACTCCTGTTGATAACTTTGAATACTAGTACGTGAAATGTACGAGCATGTAAGGGAAAATCTAAAGCATAAACACAAGGTTCAACTTTATAAAAAGGAAACATACTTACCTCTTCTCAACTCAACTCAAGAATACGATACTTAACGCAAAGGATAAGATATTCAACTCTGTGTAATACGGCTCAACTCAAAAAAAAGTTACTCGACCCAACGAAATACAATTAAACTCAAATACTCAAGACTAAAACAATAACAAAAGATGCAACATATGGAAAGCTATAAAACAATACATATCAACTCAATGTATTGAAAAATACAATAATACTCGGTGTGTATATAAAATATAATATAACTTTATGGGCATTTCTCTAACCAACAACCATCACTATGAGCCTAAGTGATGATACATTGTCTTGCCCACGCTGCCAAAATTGTTCTATTCTTTGCTGCCATATAGAATACCTTAACTAAGTGTATCCTGTAATATATGGTAAAAATCACTAAAGGAATCATCTAAAATGTGTGATCCTTTACTACCCATGATGACTACATGTCTTATGGAGACCTGAGTTATTATGAACGAGCATCCTCATATCAGTGCTCAATACTACTCCTAAATTATACTTAGCTCATATGTTTTTTTAAAAAAAAAACTTCTTTTTTGGTTTGAGATAAATACTCAAAACTTAGTATAAAATCTCTCTTGGAAATCATTGGTTCCTTTCTTTTTCAAATGTGAAAACATTTTAACTCTTGGAAATACTTATCTCCCGTATAATCTTTGAAGAAAAGAACTTTATTCTTACTCTTTACTGCAACACCCCAAAAATCCAATGACCTAAGCTAGAGACTAACTTCTATTCTAATGTCGTAAATAGGTTAACATGAAAAAAGTAGTAAAAATTACTTCCCTAGTTTAGTATTAAGGTTTTATTACATAAACATCAAGGCGTGCTTCCTCCCTAAGGACCTTGTCACTCTCCGAGCCTACACCCTAGGTGTGTCGGCACTCGAAGATCATTCCTGGCCTCGAGGGTACCCTTGGCCTGACTTGCTTAACTTAGTGGAATACATAACTAAGTAATAAAAGACAATCTCATATTATAACTTAAAGTAAATAAATTGTCCAAAATGACACTTAAAGTCTCATAGTAAAAGGTCTGCAATACAAAGATTAGAGATTCAGTACTAATTGTCTGACTGTCTATAAAGCCTCTATAATACTACAATGGTTGTTGGGACAGACCCCACAACATCCTATAGAAAGAAAGACTGAAAACGAATAAAAAAGAGTCATCTGGGATACACGAAGGCTCACCACTAAGTCCGAGTGCTTTGCTTGATCAACGAGGCAATGGATAATGTTGATTCTGGTTACTTGTGTCTGTATCATGATACGATACAGATCAGTCCATTGAATGTACAAGTGCACGAGTTGGAATGCTAACAACAACTTAAGCTTGAAAAAGACTAAGAAGAGACACTTACCTTGGCTTTTCTCAACTCATGAATAACTTTATTTAATGTAAAGCAATAAGACACATGCAATATATAAAAACTTGTAAAACAATGAAAACGCTTAGTTCATTAAAGAAATGCAATAACAAACTTACTTCACTTATATATGACATAATATAGTTTCTATGAGAGATTATCTAACCAACAACCACCACTATGAGCCTAAGTGGTGATACAACATCTTGCCCACGCTGCCAGAACTACCCTATACTTCCCTATCACATAGAACTAGCTTAACTTTCGTGATCATCTAAAAAGTGTGACCCGTTAATACCCATTACGGCTACATGGTTTTCATGCAAACTTCAGTAATTATGAACTTGCATCCCCACGTCGGTACTCAATACTACTTCCAAAATTTTCTTTAGCTCATACTTTCAAAGTAACTTCTTTCTTGAATTTAAAAATTACTCATTGCTTAGCTCAAAGACTCTTTTTGAATCACTGTTCCCTTTTCTCGCTCAAATGTGAAAACATTTATAAACTTTTTTGGAAACACTATATTCCCTAATAACTTTTGAGAAATGAAATCAACTCTTCACTCTCTGCTTTACTTTACATTTGAGCCTTAACACGAAGTTAGAACATTTATTAAAGACTCTTGAAAACTTTAAGGAACTTTACTTTGACTTGCTTATTAACTTCAACACTTAACTCTTAACTCATTTGATTTTGATATTAACTTTTCTTGAATTGGATTATGGATTCAAGGTTAATGATATCCTGTTTATAGATTATTTCATGATGTTTAGAATGTTATAATCAACTAGGAAACATAGGTACATCACTTAGGAAGTAGTACGAAAAGATTGGGGAAGAATGGGGAGAACTGGCATACTTGACGCTCTAAGAGGCGCGGGGTGCCAACCCTCATACTTTAGGAAAGTTTTTGTGGTGTACTGGCTGGCGTGACGCACCAGAGGCCAAAGTTCAGAAGAAATTTTCTAGCGCTATGGCAGGCGCGACGCCCCAAGCCTCGTCTAGAAAATTTCTGAGTTTATTCTTTCGTTTTTCATCTCTAAACCCCTCTAATTTCCATAGTTCTTTCCCTAAACACTTAGGATCATCATTAACCTCAATACCTAATAGATTCAACTTGAAAAATAACCTGAAAACACGAATTAAATCAACTATGCGCATTCAAACAACTCAACCAACACGAATTCGACAAGATTCTACACGAACTCACTTCTTAATATGTAAACAATTCTAAAGTCATTGAACTGAAACAATTTTGTTATGTGGGTGAATGAAACAAAATATCTCATATACCTTGATAAGGATCACCCCTGAAGAATTCCACTCGCAAATCTAGCGTTCTTAACGAATCCTTGACTTCTCGTCTTTTCATTCTTCGTTTCTCTCTTCTCCAAGCGCTAAGCATGATTTTTATTTTCCAAAACTGAGTTAAGACTTGTTTTTACACCAAATAACCCCTAAAAATGATATAGGAAATTAATTGGTTTAAACACTAGTTTGCCCTATCTAAAATCCTGATTTGGACTTTCCTAACTTCAACAACTCAAATTTTGATAGGCATATTTCCCTTATACGATATAAAAATGTGCAAACTCAGCGGCGTTGGAAAGATCTCTCCAAGGGCTTTTCTACCATATCAAGAATTACCTCTAACTTGTAACGCTTTGAAATTTCTATGACCTAGTCTAGAGTCCTACCTAATGTCTAATGCTTTAAAACAATGTTCGCAGGCCTATATAAAAGTAATCAACTTGATTTAGAAATATTAGGGACTAAACTTCAAGGGATGACCATGACTTTCAAAAACTAGTAAATTGAACTAGTAAATTCCTTGGGTCTTTCAAAAGTTTTGGAGTGTTGTATGAAGTATAAAACTTGTAAAAATACTTTAAATAGGTAGATTAATGTTTATAGGGTCAAAAAGTCCAGGTCCGACCCCCAAAGGACCATCCTAGGGGTCCTTGAGGAGGACCAACTATTGGCCAACAAGAAACCTATGGCAGCAGTCAATTGCATTAACATGAAACCAGTACGCATCACAAAAATGGTTCACCAAGGACAAAAATGTTTGGTCCTCGCCGCAGACTTTACTGTCTCACAAATTAATTTGGGAAATCTTGCAGTAACAACTCCGCGACGCGGACTTGTTTCTCAATAAAAATTCTAAAATTTTAACTAAAGTTTGACTTCACTAAAAAGTCAATTTAAGTGACGGGTCTTTTGGGTATTTTACAGGAGGGTTATATATTTATTTTAAACCAATTTTTTCAGCACATTTACCCACCCAAATAAAAACCCCAAATTGAAACCCAAATCATTCTAACTTCTTTCTAAATTTCTCTCTCTATCCAAATTCCATTGAAGACCATTGGAGCTTGAAGAAGAAGACCAAACCTCCAAGGTCTTCTCAAAATTGTGTCTTAAGTCTTCGTCAAGGTATGGATCCTTTCACTTTAGTCAAAGATGATTTCAAAACCACCCATATTCAAAGGTTTTCTCTACAAATGGATTTCCTTCTAAATCTGAAATTGTTGTTAATTGTGACGAACTCTGATTACTTAGGGTTAATTAAGTGTACATTGGTGGTAAATTTATGTTTTATAATTGAGATTTTGTTAAATCTAAGTCCCTCCAACAATTTCCCCAAATATTGGATCTTGCTTAAGAATTTATTGGAAGTGATGAATGTATCCACTGTAGACTTGTGTTAATCATGTTATTACATTCATGGAATGTCTATTGTCATATATTGTTGAGTTTGATATATATCTTGAAGATTTATGGATTTCTCCCTAACCCTAACTCTAATATTTGGATCATGTAAATTGATGGCTAGAGATAATGAAATTAAGGGTATTCTTGTGTAATTGGATATTTTTTGATGAGGGTAATAGGTCAATGGGCATATATCATAGATTGGGAATTGAGTCTTGAATGGATTCATGGAGGCCATTGGTAATACCTTCAAGTTAATAAACTAGTATTGCTATTATGTTATTGTTGGCTTATCCTTGGTAATGTTGGTTAATTTAGGTATGAATGATGAAGTTGTGAAGGTATGACCATGTTATGAATGTGATGAATTGTGAGATGATGATACGTGTTACTATGTGGAATTAGAGGTAATTCTCATATACATTCTATGACTATGCTATGAAGTAATGATCTCACATAATGTTCGGTTTTGATGAAAGGACATTCTCATTGAATGACCTATGAGCTATGTACATGCTATATAAGGGGTTAATCCCTAGGGCCTATCTTATGCACTAATGTTTAAGAAAGACTTAAAGGCTCTTTAAAAAGGGAATTTAGCGTATCACCGAGTGAATTTTATAATAATAGGTGTTCCTTCACAAAGAAAGGGATGTTCACACTATGTTCACTCATGAGGTGGAACTACAGTGCTAATTAGCATAAAGAGGGTTTCTAACAACAACCTCTTAGTTTCTGAACTATGTGCCCCCATAGGAACTCTAGGTATGGGATCCACCTAGATGCTACGATCATGTATATGTCCCACCTTGGCAAGTAGGATTCCCTTCATTCACTGTGAAGGGTTGACACCAGATTCCATGTTTAGCTCACATGGTCTATTGTCATATATGGTGAATGTACCCGAAAGTAAAATGAATGAAAGTAATAAGATGGACATTAATAGGATGACTTAAGGGGTAATACTTACTGTAGGTAAAGTTATGTGATTTTACCTATGCATTGCACAAGTTGGCCTTGAGGGGAGTCTTAGGAGGAGTTCTTATGCACGTACATTATCAATCAAATGCATAATGTGATTCTATATAAATGTTGATCTTATATTATGTCAGTTTCATTTAATGAATATAATATTGGTCTTAATTGCTATGTATAATGATGACTATAAATGATGTGATGTTATATGAGGTAAAGGCATTACTTATGGTCTTTTTACTAGTTTACTTGGTTTATGTGGGGTTATGGGGCTTCACATGAGCATTTCACTAGTTGGCTTAGATTGGAATTGTGAGCAAGGATCTTGTATACTTTGATGATATGAACTCTAGAACATGAAATGCTGATATGGCTTTATGACGATGTTACTTTTTGATACAAACATGACTATGTATTATTGTTGTTGTGATTATGGACTTGTATATGTACTTGGGATTTACATAAAGGATTTTAAAGAGAATCTAGCATGCTTATATAAAAATGTCCTTTTGTGCATGTTTTCAAATGGTTTACTTGCATAGATCCATACTTAGTACATGTGGTTTGTACTAACCCATATTATTTTCTATATTTTAACAATTATGTAGGTTCAGATCATTGAAGAGCTTCAAGGCCATTTTCAAGGAAGACTTGGATAGTTCCCAAGTTGATGGTGAGTCCTCAAGTCTGAGGATGAAGCCCATCACTCAAGCTTTGCTATTTGATATTAAAGGTTATGTTTTATCTTTCTTAATTCTAGAACTACGATTATATTCTCTTATGAGACAATTTGTAATGATGTAAGGTCTAAGTCCCAACTCTTGCATTCCTTTGACTAGATGGTTATGTTAGACGGATATTAGAATCTATTTTTGATAAATGAAAAACTTATGTAAACTTCATATGCAAAGTTTTAAATTTTTTCTTATATTGTTGACCTATGAAATGCAATGATGTATGCTAAGGCTAGTCTATGACCTCTTCGATGATGAAGATGTCGGTTACGTCTAGAGGGGTGCTCCGCGGTCGTGAAAAACTTGGTATCAGAGCATAAGGTTGAATAATCTTAGGAATAATGCCTCACAAAACCACGTTTATGTAGAGTCTTATTCATTGTTGTGAAGAGAGCCACTCTTATAAATGAGTGGCTATGATGCTTAGGAAATTCTCACTTCTTTTATATTCTTATGTCGTGCCTCAAGAGTCTTAACTCTATCTATTTTTTTAATCCTTTTCTTGCGGTTATAGGATGTGACTACTAGAAGGGCAGCCACAAGAAGGGTAGAATAGGAGATTGCGAATGTGGGAGTTCCTCCCCAAGATAACCAAGTTCCTCCTCAAGAGCAAGTTCCTTTACATGGCCAAGCTACCGTCAATCTTCTGGTCATGTCGGATGGAAAAATAAGGGAAGATTTTCTAAACTTGACTCAAGTCATGGCTACTCAAGCTCAAGCTGTAACTACTCAAGCTCAAGCTAGAACCATGGCTTCTCGCTTGAGGGACTTTACAAGGATGAACCCTCATTGTTCTTTGGGTCTAAGGTAAATGAAGATCCCCAAGACTTTCTAGCTGAGGTTTATAAGATCTTGTATGCTATGGGGTTGATTTCTAATGAGAAGGCCGAGTTAGACGCTTCTCAACTCAAAGATGTGGTTCAAACTTTGTACACTCAATGGAAAGACAATAGGACTTTGAGAGCGGGTCCCATAAGTTGGGAAGTCTTTAGGAGGGCATTTCTTGGTAGGTTCTTTCCAAGGGAGAAAAGAGAGGCAAAAGTTAAAAAGTTCATCAACCTTCATCAAGGAGATATGAGTGTTCAAGAATATTCTTTGAAATTCATCAAGTTGTGCAAGTATGCTTCTTCTTTGGTGTCTAATCCTAGAGATGAAATGAGCCATTTTGTGACGAGTGTGTCTGATGATCTTGTGGAACAACGTCGGGCTGTAATGCTTCATCACAACATGGACCTTTCTCGTTTGATGGTGCATTCTCAACAAGTTGAGAGTAGGCTCTAGAAGAAAAATAGGGATGCTATGAGGGCAAGGCCCTATGATGGAGGTACTTCTAAGGGTAAGTTTGATATCCAAGACAACTAAAGTTTAAGAAGAGGTTTTCCAACCAAGTTCCTTCTAATTTCCCAAGGGACAACACAGATAGGGTGGATAACCCTAAGCCTAAAGGAGGAAAAGTTGGTGGTTCACAAGGTGAAAAACCTAGTTGTGCCAAATATGGTAAGTAACATGTGGGTAAATGTCTAATGTGTACGGATATTTGTTTTGGTTGTGGAAAGAGTGGTCACATGGTAAGGACTAGGCCGGTGCCAAGACTCAAGAAAGGGAAAGTAATAAAGAACACACAAGCAGTCCAAATTTTAATGTCTCTGAGAAGAATCGCTTTATGTTCTCAAATCTAGGGGTGATCAAAAGGACTCTCCCGATGTTGTCACCAGTATGTTACAAGTATTTTCCTAAATTTCTATGCATAACTAGATCCTGGTGCAACTTTATCTTTTGTAACTCCTTTAGTGTCTACAAAAGTTTGATGTGCTACACATCTTAGTTGAACCTTTTTTGGTTTCTACCCCGGTGGATGCTCTTTTCTTGACAAAAAAGTCTATAGTAGTTGTCCCATATTGTTTTCCAATAGAGTTACATTGGTTGATTTGGTAGAACTTGATATGTTGGACTTTGATGTCATTTTGGGGATGGATTAGTTACATGATTGTTTTGCTTCAATTGATTGTAGAACAAGGGTAGTCAAATTCAATTTCCTAATAAACCCGTTTTGGAATGGAAGAAGGGAAAATCAATCCTTAGAGGTTAAATTATTTCATGTATAAGAGCTTGTAAGATGATTACTAGCAGACATCTCTATAATTTTTTTAAGGGTTGAGGACCTTGAGTCTGAGGCTCCTGCTTTAGAGTTGGTCCCCGTAGTGAAGGACTTTTCAGAAGTCTTCCCCTATGATTTACCCAGAATTCCTCCAGAACGGAACATAGATTTCGGCACAGATTTGATGTCGAATACTAAGCCCATTTTAATTCCCCCTTATCGGATGACTCCGGCCGAGTTGAAAAAAAATTAAAGGTTCAACTCAAGGATTCGCTAGATAAGGGTTTAATACAACCAAGAATTTCTCCATGGGGCGCTCAAGTATTATTTGTGAAAACAAATTATGGGTCTCTTAGAATGTGTGTTGACTACCTACAATTGAACAAGGTCACTATAAATAATAAGTATTCTCTTCCTAGAATTGATGATTCGTTTGATCAACTCCAAGGTGCAGTTACTTTACAAAAATTGATTTTAGGTCGGGGTATCACCAACTAAGAGTTAGAGGAGTTGACATACCTAAAATGGTTTTCCGAACTAGGTATGGTCATTATGAGTTCCTAGTTATGTCTTTTGGTCTAACTAATGCCCCGACGGCTTTCATGGACCTTATAAATAGGGTGTTCCAGAATTTTCTTGATTCATTTGTAATTGTCTTTATTGATGATATCTTTGTATATTCTAAGAGGGAAGATGAACACATGAGTCATTTAAGGATAGTATTGCAAGTCCTAAAGGAACATCAACTCTTTGCTAAATATAGTAAGTGTGAATTTTGGTTGAGATCTGTTGCTTTTTCTTGGTCACATTGTTTCAAATGAGGATATAGAGGTCGATCTGAAGAAAAAGGAGGTGGTTAAGAATTGTCCTAGACCTTTGACTCCAATTGATATTTGAAGTTTCTTGGGTTTAGCTGGGTATTATAGGATATTTGTTGCAGGTTTGCATCTACCCCTTATCCTTTGACAACCTTAACCCAAAAGAAAGTTAAGTTTGAGTGGTCGGAAGGTTGTAATAGAGGTTTCCAAATGTTGAAAGATAAGCTTACCTCCGCTCTGGCTTTGACTTTACTGGAGGGTATCAAAGGGTTTGTGGTGTATTGTGAATTTTATAGAGTAGGTTTGGGTTGTATCCTCATGCAACATGGTAAGGTGATAGCATATGCCTCTAGACAAATGAATATGCATGAAAAGAATTATCCAACTCAAGATCTAGAACTAGCGAATGTAGTTTTTGCTTTGAAAATATGGAGACACTGTCTATATGGTGTACATGTGGATGTATTCACCGACCACAAGAGTCTTCAATATGTGATCACTCCAAAAGAGTTGAATCTCCAACAAAAAAGGTGGTTGTAGTTTTCAAAGGATTACGACATGAGTGTCCTATACCACCCCGACAAATCCAATGTTGTTGCTTACGCTATAAGTCGAATGTCAATGGGTAGTGTAGCCCAGATTCCTGATAGTAAGAAAGAGTTAGTGAAAGAGGTACATAGATTGGCTTGGTTGGGTGTTCAATTAGAAGATTCTCCAAAATGAGGCTCCATGGTACATCATAATTCTAAATCATCTTTAGTGGTTGACATGAAATCCAAGGAACACCTTATTCATTTATTCATGGAGTTGAATAAATCGGTTCTTAGTGAGCTCAATGAAGCATTCTCCTAAGGGAGAAATAGGGTACTTAGGTACCAAGGTAGGTTCTGTGTGCCGGATGTGGATGACTTAAGAAGGAAAATTTTTGATGAGGCTCATGGTTCCCCATATTCCATTCATCTGGGTGCCACCAAAATGTATCGTGATCTTCAAGAGATCTATTAGTGGAATGTTTTGAAGAAGCATATAACGGAATTAGTGGCCAAATATCCTAGTTGTCATCAAGTCAAGCACAAACATCAAAGACCGGGATGGTTAAACAAATATATAGCTATTCCTACTTGGAAGTGGGAACATGTCAATATGGACTTTGTTGTGGGTTTCCCTCGTACACGAAGGCAAAACGATTAGATTTGGGTGATTGTGGATAGGCTGACCAAATCAGCCCATTTTATTCCCGTCAAAGATACTTATTCGACAGAGGAATATGCTATGTTGTACCTCAATGAGATTTTGAGTTTGCATGGGATTCCTTTATCCATCATTTTTTATAGAGGTGCCCAAATCACTTCTCACTTTTGGAGGTCTTTCCAAAAGAGGCTAGTTACTCAAATGTAACTTAATACCGTTTTTTACCCGCAAACGGATGTCCAAGCGGAATGCACCATCCAAACCTTAGAAGACACGTTGAGAGCATGTTCCATTGACTTCAAGGTTAATTGGGATGATCACCTATCTTTGATAGAACTCTCTAACAACAATAGCTACCATTCGTGTATCACCATGTCACTATTTGAAGCACTCTATGGTAGAAGGTGTCGGTCTCCGGTTGGGTGGTTTGAGGTTGGTAATTCGAATTTCTTGGCCACAATATAGTCAATGATACCATGTAAAAATTTTAAATAATAAGATATAGGTTGAAAACAGCCTATAGTCGACAAAAATCTTACGCCAACAATAGAAGGAGAGACCTTGAGTTTGAAATAGGTGATTGGGTGTACTTAAATATTTCACTCATGAAAGGGGTGACAAGGTTTGAAATAAGGGGGAAAGTAAGTCCCAGGTATATGGGCCCTTATGAGATATTGAAGCGGGCTAGGAAAGTTGCTTATGAGTTGAAGTTACCAAGTGAATTAGCCCTGGTTCACCCGGTATTTCATGTCTGTATGCTCAAGAAATGTGTAGGCGACCCGGTATTTATTATTCTGGTAGAAGGTTAAGGGGTGAATGAGAACCTTTCTTTTGAAGAGGTTTCGGTTGAGTTCTTAGATCGTCAAGTCAAGAAATTAAGGAATAAAAAGGTTGCCTCCGCAAAAAGGAGAAACAATCTAGTTAAGGGGGCAACATGGGAGGCCGAGACCAACATGAAGTCCCGGTATCCTCATCTTTTTACTTTTACTCCTATCCAAGAATATTAGTAGATTCTTGTAAGAAGGAAGTATTAATAACGTGGAACTTAACTTGCTGCTCTATGTATGTGCATGTCTTTGTAAAGTTTCATGTTTAAATTGAATTTTCCTGAAATATGTTCTCATGGTTAACTTGCACTTATATGTAATGTGTTAGATTTGTTTTCATGAGAATTTTAGTGAGCATGTTGATCTGTTGAGAAGGAAGATTGCATGTTAATCTTTGATGTTCATTTTGAGCGCAATTGAAATAGAGAAGGCAATTCCTCCTTATGTGGTACAAAATTGGTGAACTTTTATATGTGATAAATTGTGGATTTAGTTCCTATTTTTTAATGCTATGATTATGTGTTGAAAGTAAATGAGGATTCCTCCTCTGATTTCTAACTCATTAAATTGTTGTTGTTGTTGGGCTGCTAGTATTGAGTCTTTTTCATTCCCGATAAAAGGATTAAGGTGTCATTCGGGGAAGATTCATCCTAAGAGGGAATAATGTAACGCCCCAAAATTTATATGACCTAGGATAGAGTCTTATCTAGTGTCTAATGATTTAAAACAGTGTTTCCAGGCCTAGATAAAAGTAATAAACTTGATTTATAATTATTAGTGCCTAAACATCAAGGGACTACCATGAAATCCAGAAACTAGTGAAGTTGAACTAGCAAACGTCCTTAGGTCTTGTGAAGGTTTGGGAGTGTTTTATGAAGTCTAAAACTTGTAAAAATACTAAATAGGTAAATTAATGTTTATAGGGTCAAAACATCCAGGTCCAACACCCCAAGAACCACCCTAGGGGGCATTGAAGAGGATCCAACTATTGGCCAACAAACTGCCTATAATAGTAGCCAATTGCACTAGCATGAAACCAATCTGCGTGGCGGACATGGTTCACCAAGGACCAAAATGTTTGTTACGGACACGTCAAGGACTCTACTGTCTTAAAAATTAATTTCGGAAATCTTGGGGGAACAGCTCCGCGATGCGGACTTGTTTCCTAACAAAAATTCTTAAATTTTAAGTCAAGTTTAACTTCACTAAAAACACAAATTAAGTGAGGGGTATTTTGAGTATTTTAGTGGAGGATTATATATTGATTTTAAATTAGTTTTCACCACATTTACCCACCCAAATCAAATCTCTAAATTGAAACCCAAATCTTTCTCACTTATCCCTAAAATTCTCTCTCTACCCAACCTCGATTGAATACCATTGGAGCTTGAAGAAAAAGACCAATCTTCCAGGCTTCTTACTCAAAATTGTTGCTAAAGTCTTCATCAAGGTATGAATCCTTTTATTCTTCGGATCCCTTTCCCCAAGAGGTCCATTCAAATGTGATTTCAAAATCACCCAAAGTCAAGGGTTTTCTCTACAAATGGGTTTCCTTCTAAATAAAAAATTGCTGGTTAATTATGACGAATTGTTATTACTTATGGTTAATTAAGTGTACATGTGGAAAATTGATGTTGTCTAATTGAGATTTTGTCAAAGCTAAGTTCCTTCCCCAATTTCCCCAAATCTTGGATCTTGCTTATTAATTGATTGGAAGGGATGAATGTATCCATTGTTAGACTTGTGTTAATCATGTTATTACATTCATGGACTTCCTATTTTCATATATTGTTGAGTTTGATCTATTTCTTCAATAATCCATGGATTTCTCCCTAACCCTAACATTAACCCTAATGTTTGGATCATTTATTTTTGATGGCTAGAGATAATGAAGTTAAGTGTATTCTTGTATAATTGGTATATTTTTTGTTGAGGGTAATGGGTCATTGGGAATATATAATTGATTGGGAATTGAGTCTTGAATTGATTGCATGGATCCCATTGGTAAGACCTTCAAGGTCATGAACTACTATTGTTTTTATGTTATTGTTGTCTTATCCTTGGTAATATTGGTTAATTGAATTATGAATGATGAAGTTGTGAATATATGATTATGTTATGAATGTGATGAATTGTGATATAATTATAGGTGTTACTATGTGAAATTAGAGGAAATTCTCATGTACATCCTATGACTATGCTATGAAGTAATAATCTCACATAATGATGATTTTGATGAAAGGACATTCTCATCAAATGACCTTACTATATACATGCTATATAAGTTGCTAATACCCTAGGGCCTATATTATGAACTAATATTTAAGGAATACTTAACAATTCTTTCAAAAAGGGATTTAGCTTAGCACCGAGTGAACTTGACAATGAGAGGTGTTCCTTCACAAAAGAAGGGAGGTTCACACTATATTCTCTAATGAGGTAGAAACTACAATGTTAATTAGCATAAAGAGGGTTTCTTGCAACAACCTCCTAGTTCTTGAACTATGTGCCCCCAAAGGAAACCTACCTAGGGGATCCACCTAGATTCTACGATCATGAATATGTCCTACCTTGTCAAGAAGGATGCCATCCTTTCGGTGTGAGGGGCTGACACCAGATTCCATGTTTAGCTCACATGGTATATTGTCGTTTATAGTGAATGTTCCCAAAAGTAAAATTAATGAATGAAAGTAATAAGATGGACACTAACTAGGATGACTTAAGGGGTACTACTTAGTATAGGTAAGGTTATGGGACTTTACCTATGCATTGCAAAAGTTAGCCTTGATGGGAGTCCTAGGAGGAGTTCTTATTTACTTATGTTATTAATGAAATGCATAATGTGAATCTATATAATATTGATCTTATATGATGTCGGTTTCATATAATGAACATGATATTAATCTAAATTGCTATGTATAATACATGATGTGATGTTATATGAGGTAAAGGTATTACTTATGGTCTCTTTACTTGTTTACTTGGTTTATATGGGGTTATGGGACTTCACATGAGCATTGCACTAGTTGGCTTGGATTGGGATTGTGAGTAAGGCTCTTGTATGCCTTGATGATATGACCTTTAGAACATGAAATGTTGATATGGATTGATGATGATGTTACTTTTTTATATAAACATGCCTAGTCTTATTGTTTTTGTGATTATGGATTTTTATATGTACTTGGGATGTGCATAAAGTCTTTTAAAATTAACTTGGGATGTGCATAAAGGCTTTTAAACGAATTTAGCATGTTTATATAAAAATGTCCTTTTGTGAATGTTTTCAAATGGTTTACTTGAATATATCCATACTTAGTACATGTGGTTTGTATTAACCCATATTCTCTTCTATATTTCAACAATCATGTAGGTTCAGACCATTGAAGATCTTCAAGGCCATTTTCAAGGAAGAATTGGATAGTTCCCAAGTTGGTGGTGAGTTCTCAAGTCCAAGGATGAAGCCCATGACTCAAGCTTTGCTATTTGATATTAAAGACTATGTTTTATCTATTTTACTTCTAGAATTATGATTGTATTCTCCTATTAGACAATTTGTAATGATTTAAGGGCTAAGTCCCAACTCTTGTATTCCTATGATTAGATGGTTAAGTGAGAAGTATATTAGACACTATTTTTTTTTATAAATGAGAACTGTATGTAAACTTCATATGAAAAGTTTTAAATTTTTCCGTATTTTTTGACCTATTAAATTCAATGATATATGTTAAGGGCTAGTCTAGACCTCTTCATGTACGAAGACGCCGGTAATGTCTATGGGGTTCTCCTCGGTCATGACATAACTCATCCTGAGCTAGAAGTTATGGCTGTTTGAAAATGACCAAAACTCACTCTCTTAACTTAGTCACTTCCAGATTTTTCCTTTCATTTCCTAAAATGAATATTTTTATCTTCTTAGCTCATTCCTAGCTTTTTCAAATTGTGAGATGTTACAGACCTCCGAAGAGTCCTTGAGGAGGTCCAAGGGGCTGCCTAAGAATCTGTCAAAAACAGCTTGGTCCATGAAAGGGACACCCACATCATGTGGGTGGACTCACGCTCCGTAGGTGGGGGTCAGTAGGCGAGACTTAGTCTCTTCAAACTCCCCAAAAACATCCACGTCCCACTTAATTCCACGAGCGTGCAGTACAGTCCGTGGACCAACTCACACCCCATAGAAGGGTGTCGTGGGTGAGGCCTGAAGGTTGGCTAAGAGGACAAACCCCAACCCCAAACCAAGAGTGACTAGTGCAGTCTATGGGCGTGGATGGGTGTTTGGGAAGTTTCCTTAAGTAGGTCGAGGGTCAAACATTTTAATTAAATCCTAATTAATTAAGTAAGGGTGGGGAAAATTATTATTTGTTATTTTAGACCTATATAAATAACTTTAAGTCATCAAACTCACTTAACACCTCATAACTCACAAGAATCAAAAGAAAACTAACTCTCCTCTCTCAAAAATTCTCTCTCTAAGACTCCATTGAAGAACAAGGTCAACATCAAGCTAGGGGTTCAAGAACCAGCCTTGCTTATCCAATTTAGAGAGGATTTCGACCTAAGGTGTATATGCTTTTCATTCTTGGGAAGCTATCACCCATCCCCTAAACCTAGGATTTTTCAATCAAGTCATAAGTCTTCTTCCACAAAAATCAATTATTTAATTATGTTTTATTATGATTAATTATGACGATTTATCATTGGATGAATTGAGTATTGTTGGGTTTGGATGAAAATCTCCCTTGGACCAACGATCTCTCCTTCTTTTTAAATTGTGAACTAGGGTATGAATTTACTGATCATGTAGGCTTGTCAAGTGATTATGTTTATGTTTATTAAGTTGTTGAATCATGAAATTTCTCTATATAGTGTTGTAGTTCTTAAATTAGGGTTGATCTTGATTCTTAGCCTTGAAGGGCAATAATTAGGGTTCATGTATGTTGATGAAAATTGTATATTAACTTGTGATTCACTTAGATAGTGATGCACCTATGTCTAATGGGTAATTATGGTATTGATTCAAGATTTTTCTGCCCTATTCCTTTACACTTGATTATGCATGAAGTACGTATGTATGTATGTATGTATGTATGTATGTATGTATGTATGTTTATGTTACGCTGGTTATGTTGATTGAAAGGTCATTCTCATGAACACACTACAAATATGATATGAAAGGTTTACTCACATGTTGATGACACTGAGGTTGAAAGGACATTCTCACTCTACGAATCTATGAGCTATTATGATATGATGTTGGTTTGAGTGCCTAGTGCATGCTTTCATTAACCCAAACTTAATATAAAGACTTAATGTGAATTTTAAAGGGAATTATGCTTAGTACCGAGAAGATATAACTATGAGATGGTTCCTTCACGCTAGTATTTGGGTTCAGATTATGGTTTCTCATGAGATGGAAACCTCCACGTTAGTAGTGAGGGTTTCTAGAAGAAATATTCATATCCCGTAACTATGATCCCACATAGGTCTTAGCCAATGCATCCACCTAAAAGCTAATATGTACCTTCTACCTTAGGCAAGTAGGACACCTATCTTTGGTGTGGGTGTACAACACTGGTTTCCATGTAGTTCACATGGTCTATGTCGCTTAAGGTTATCATCCCTATATCATATGATGATGAATTATTATAAGAACGTGGACTTTAATTATGACTTCTTAATAAGAGGTACTACTTAGTAATAGTGGGGGTATGGGATTTCACCCATACATTGAACAAGTGGAGTTTAAGAGGGGTTAAAGTTACGTTCTCTTATGTTATGATTACTTATGAATTATGTATGTATGTTATGTATGAATGTTAAGGTTGACTTTAGTTGTTATGGGTTATGGTTATGAATGTCTGCTTACTTATGTATGTTGATTTTGGAATAACCAAAAGTAAGATATATATGTATGTTGTTGTGATCTTAATGTGATATTTATCATTTGGAAACGTTATGGGATATTTCCTTTGCATTGCACTAGTATGACTTTGGGTTGCTTATATGTTGGTATGATTAAGTTTTTTCATATGTATGTATAATGGTTTTTAAATTTGATAAAGGCATGATTTCAACTAAATGTCCCTTTCATGTATGTTTCAATAATTTTGTTCATGGTTTCTATATTTATTACTTGATGTGCTAACCATATTACTACTTTTACTATGAGTATAGGTTCTGGTCATTGAGACGTACTTCTTCTTGAAATTGAAGCTTCGGTTGACTATTTCCTAGGCTTCGTAAGTCCTACAGTTCGAGGACAAGATGTTATCATTTCCTATTTTCGATTATACTTTCTAGTTTGAGACTTTATTGATGTAAAGAGATTTTGACACTATTTGTATTTGGTATTGTAATAGATTGTGATTGAGACAGGGTCTAGATTTCATTTTCATATATGAAAAAAAGTTGACTTTGATTGTAAAAGATTTAAATTTTTCTGCATTATTCTATGAATTATGTGTATGAATATGCTAAGGGCTTGTATACGATCCCTTCGGGGTCAAGTAGGTTTTGTTACGGCTAGGGGGTAACCCTCGGTCCGGACAAACTTAGTAATCAGCGCACAAGGTTTAGAATGATTCAAGGATAATGACTCATGAACCACATCTAGTAGAGTCTTATTCACGAGTATGAAGCGCGCCACACTTATGATATTAAGGCTATATAATGTTTAGGAACTTTCCCTTATTTCATTACTCTTTAAACGTGCTCTATAGTTTTAACTCTATGATGTCCTTTTTCCTAACCCTTTTCTTGTGCAAATAGGATATGAATACAAGAAAGGGAAATGTAGGAAGAAAGGAGGAGGTGATGGTGAATGAGGGAGTTTCTACCCTAGGTCCTCAAGAGCCTCAAGTTTCTAGAGATCCCAATGATGAGGGAGCTATGACCAATATGGAAATAAGGATGACTCTCCAAACACTAACACATGATTTAATGACTCAAGTCACTAGGGATGCTAGATTTCAAGTGAATCGTAATATGAGTACAACCGCTTCAATGGTAAGGGCTTCCGGAAGAATGAATCCCCTGGTGATCATGGCTCTAAAGTGGATGAAGATCCACAAAGGTGTATTGATGAAGTGCTTAAGGTGCTTAATGCTATAAGAGTGCCTTACCAAGAGAAGTCACAACTAGACACCTATTAATTGAAGGACGTGGCTCAAGTTTTGTATGAGCAATAAAAGAATGAGACACCCGTAAGAGCGAGCCCGATAGATTGGGGAATGTTCAAGTTGATCTTCCTTGATAGGTTCTTTCCTATTTAGTTGAGGGAAAGAAAGATGCAAGAATTTATCAATCTTCTCCTATGAGGAATGAGTGTGGAGAAGTATGGTCTTAAGTTCACCCAATTGTCTTAATATGCTCCAACTTTGGTGGCAGACTATAAGTACAAGATGAATAAATCTATTATGGGGATATCTGAATTGGTGGTCAATGAATTCCATTTGGCTATGCTCATTCTAATTATGAATATTTCATGTCTAATGGGTCATGTATAAAAAATCGAGGAACAAAATCTCAAGCAACTGAATAGAGAAGTGAATAGGGCAAGGGCTGATGCTGGAAATTTTTCTAAAGGGTAAATTTGAGGTTCAAGGTAAACCAAGGTTCAAGAAGGGGTTTTCCAACCAAGCCTCAAAAGAGAAGGAAATCAAGTCCCTCCTAGTGGTTTAAATTTTGATTCTCCCAAGAAGAACCACTACTATGCTCTCCAATCACTAGGTGACCAAGAGAGCTCCCGGATGTTGTAACGAGAATATTGCAAGTATTTTTTATGTCTATGTAGTATTAGAACCCGGTGCCACCTTCTAACTTGTTAAACCTTTTGTGGCTATGAAATTTGAAATGTTCCCCGATGTGTTAGAAGAACCTTTTTCGGTGTCTACACCGGGTTGTGGCTCGGTAGTGGGAAAAATAGTCTATGATAGTTGTCTTATTTCTTGATTTTGATGTAATTTTGGGCATGGATTAGTTACATGCATGTTATGATTCAATAGATTGTAGGACCTGGATGTTCAAATTTCCATTTCCAAAGGAGCCAATTTTAGAGAGGAAAGGGGGGAATTCTATTCCTATAAGTCAATTTGTTTCATATTCAAAAGACACGAAAATTATATCCAAGGGGTTCACGTATCATATTGTTAGGGTTATGGATATTGAGTCTAAGGTCACTTGTTTAGAGCCGATCCCCGTGGTGAGTGAGTTTCCGAAAGTCTTTCCTAATTACCTACTCGGCATTTCTCCCGAACGAGAAATAGAATTAGGCATTGATCTTTTGCCGGATACACAAACCATATCCATACCTCCTTATTAAATGGATCCGGCCGAATTAAAAGAGTTGAAAGAGAAATTCAAGGACTTGTTAGACAAAGGTTTTATTTAACTAAGCATATCTTCATGTGGTAATCCAGTATTATTTGTGAAAAAGAAAGATGGGTCCCTTAGGATTTGGATTGACTACCACTAATTGAACAATGTGAATATTAAGAATAAGTGTCCCCTTCCTATAATTGACCATTTGTTTGATCAAATTCAACGGGCTAACTATTTGTCCAAAATAGATCTTCATTCGGGATACTATCAATAAAGGGTAAGAGGGGTTGATATTCTCAAGATTACATTCCAAACTAGATATGGTAACTATGAGTTCCTTGTGATTTCGTTTGGTCTATCTAATTCCCCGATGGCTTTTATGGACATTATTAATAGGGTTTCCTAAAACATCTTGACATGTTCGTCATTGTGTTTATAAACGATATATCGATCTATTCTAAGAGTGAGAGTGACTTTATGGACCATTTGAGAGTGATGTTTCAAGGACTTAAGGATAACCAATTGTATGCTAAGTTTAGTAAATGTGAGTTTTCGTTAAGGTAAATTTTCCTTCCTTGGTAATATTGTGTCTAGCAAGCCTATGAGGTATATTTGAAGAAGACGGATGCAGTCAAGGGTTTGGCCTAGACCTCTAACTCTAACCAATATTATAAGCTTTTTGGTTTTACCCGCCTACTATAGAAGGTTTGTAGAGGGTTCTCCTATATTGTTTCTCCATTGACATCCTTAACTAAAAGTTGAAGAAGGTCAAAGTTTGTGTGGTGGGAAGCTTGTGAGAAAAGCTTCAAAGAATCAAAAGATAAACTCACCTCCACTCGGGTTTTTACCTTACTATAGGGTATCAATGGGTTTGGAGTATATTGTGACGCTTCTCGAGTGGGTTTAGGAGGTGTCCTTATGCAACATGGGAAAGTGATTACCTATGCCTAAATGAAACTCAAGGTACATGAGAAGAACTATTGGAATCATGATCTCGAGTTGGCGGCAATGGTATTTGCTTTACAAATATGGAGACATTTTCTATATGGGGTGCATGTTGATGTGTTCACCGAACACAAGAGTCTCCAATATCTGTTTACCCAAAAAACTTGAATCTCTGACAAAAAAGATGGTTAGAACTTTTGAAGAATTATGATATGTGTGTCCTTTACCATCTCAACAAGGACAATGTAGTTTACGATGAACTAAGTCCAATGACCATGGGTAGTTTTGCTCATGTAGAAGATAAGAAGAAGAAGTTAAATTGTGATGTTCATAGGTTAGCCCAGCTAGGTGTCAAACTAGTGGATTCTACCAAGGGTGGTGCCATGGTCGATTATTGTTCCGAATAATCTTTTGTTTTATATGTAAAGTCTAAGAAACACCTTGATACTATTTTGATGGACTTGATAGAATTGATTCTCAACAAGTCTGTAAAGGATTTCTCCCCATGGGGAGATGGGGTACTTCGGTACTAAGGTAAATTATATGTTTCAGATATTGATAGCTTAACGAAGAAAATTTTAGAAGAGGCTCATGGCTTGCGGTACTTTATTCATCTGGGAACCTCAAAGACGTGCCGTGATTTATGAGAAGTCTATTGGTGGAATGGCATTAAGAAGGATATAGCGGGTTGTCTGGCAAAATGTCCAAATTATTTACATGTTAAAGCTGAACACCTAAATTCGGGAGGTGGTCCCAAGATATATATATTCCTATTTGGAAGTGGGAGGATGTAATTATGGATCTGGTTGTGGGTTTGCCTCAAAGGCAACATGATTCAATTTGGGTCATTGTTGAAAGGATGAAAGAATTATCCCACTTCATTTCCATCAAATCTTCTTATTCGGTGGAAGACTATTCCAAGTTGTACATAAATTATATTGTGAAGTTGTATGGGGTTTACTTATATATCATTTCGGATAGGGGTTCTCAATTAACTTTACACTTTTTGAAGTTATTCAAAAAAGTGTTAGAACCAATGTTAATCTTAGTACCGTTTTTCACCCCCAAACGGATGGTCAAGCGGAACACACCATTCAAACCTTAGAGGACATGTTGAGGTCATGTTTAATAGATTTCAAGGGTAGTTGGGATGACCATATTCCATTGATATAGTTTGCCTACAATAATAGTTACCACTCAAATATTTCCATGGCACCGTTTGAAGCGCTGTATGGTAGGAGGTGTAGATATCAGGTTGGGTGGTTTGAGGTAGGTGAAGGTTCTCTACTTGGTCCCGAGTTAGTCTATGAGTCCATTGAAAAGGTCCGCCTCATTAGAGATAAGATGTCCCAAAGTGGGTATAAGTCTTATCCCGATGTTAGGAAGAGGGATCTACAATTTGAGATGGGTGATTGGGTCTACTCGAATATGAAAGGTGTGAGATTTTGTAAAAAGGGGAAGCTAAGTCCCTTGTATATGGGCTTATATTAAATCTTAAAGTTTATTAGGAAGGGTGATATTGAATTAAACTTGCCAAGTGACTTCGCTTCGATTCACCCGATGTTTCATGTTTTTATGCTCTAAAAGTGCACTGGTGATCAGGTATCAATCATTCCTCTAGAGGTTGTAGGAGTTGATGATTGGGTCGGGAAGTGAAAAGGTTACGGAACGGAGAAGTATCTTCGGTTAAGGTTTTATTTAAGAATCACTTAGATGAGAGTGCTACATGGGAGGTCGAGGCCGATATGAAGTACCATTACCCTAATCGTTTTCCTTATACTCCTATGAAAACAGTATGTAGATAGTTTCTCTTGAGTTTTTAGTGTTTTGGGAGTCATGTGTATTGTATGATTTTTCCATGATTTCCCGTTGATTGTGCATGTTATTGTGAGAATTTATATTTTAGCATAAATTGAGTTTCCATGATCTATATGATCCTCATGTTGATTTTCATTTTAGTATGATTATTTCATATTTGACTTCATGAGGTGAACTGATAAACATGCTTAGTTATGATTATGTTGAAATGACATATTGGCTCCATAATGTTGTGTTTATCTTGTTTCAGTTAGAGAAGGTAGTTCCTCCTATAAACATATTGTACGTTACATTTCATGCATATTGAATTGATAGATGTAGTTCCTACTCTCTTATAGTTCTTTGACCATGTCTTGATATTGATTTGAACTTTCCTCCTTTAGAGTAGTGCATGAAGTGAATAGTATATTTTCATTTTTTGCAAATTTTTGAGGTTTCTTGTGTGATGGGTTGTAAATCTTGAGTTTCAAGCTTAGTTTGTTGTCAATATCATCATTCGAAGATGCATAGTTCCTAACGGGGAGATAATGTAACACCCCAAAAATCTAATAAACTAAGCTACAGCCTAACTTGTAGTCTAGTGTCCTAAATAGGGTTAACATGAAGATAAGAGTCGTAAAATAACTTCCCTAACCTAGTACTAAGGTTTTAGTCCCTAAACGTCAAGGCATGGCCCCCCAAGGAACTCCCAAGGGTCCTTGAGGAGGACCAAGGGGCTACCTAAAAAGCTGTCAAAAATAGTTTGGTCTACGAGAGGGGCACGTACACTACATGGGTGGACTCACGCCCCGTAAGTGGGGGTCGTGAGTCGAGACTTAGTCTCCCCAAACACCCCAAAAACCTCCATGTCGTAATCCCATTCAACGAGTGTGCAGTAAGGTCCATGGACAAACTCATGCCCCGTAGACTGGTCCCATGGGTCAGGCCTGAAGGTTGACCTAATGGACAAGCCCCATCCCCATACTATGAGTGATCAGTACTGGCTATGGTTCCATCTACTCCCCATGGATGGGGTCTTATGGATGGGTTCCTAGGTAGCGCCTTAAGTCGGCCAAGGGTCAAACATTTTAATTAATTCATAATTAATTAAGGGTGGGGACGGTTATTATTAATTATTTTGGACCTATATAAACAAATTTAAGTCATTAAACTCACTTAACACCTCACAACTCATAGGACTAAGAAAACCAACACTCTACTCTCAAAAAGTCTCTCTCTAAGACTCCATTGAAGAACAAGGTCAAGATCAAGCTAGGGATTCAAGAACCATCCTTTATTCTCCAATTTAGTGAGGATTTAAACCTAAGGTATGGATTCTTTTCATTCTTGGGAAATATGTTTTCAAATCCTCCATACCTAGGGTTTTTGGATCTAGTCATGGGTCTTCTTCCAAAACGTATTCAATTATTTAATTATGGTTTATTATGATGATTTATGGTTGGATTAATGGTGTATTTTTAGAATTTGGTGAAAATCTCCCTTGGACCATGCTTTCCCCTTCTTTCTAAATTGTGAACTATGGTATGATTTGATCGATCATGTAAGCTTGTAAGTTGATTATGTTTATGTTTATTAAGTTGTTGAATCATGAAACATACCTATCCAGTGTTATAGTTCTTTTAATTAGGGTTGATCTCTATTCTTAGCCTTGAAGGGCAATAATTATGGTTCATCTATGTTAATGAAGATTGTATATGAACTTGTGATTCACTTAGATAGTGATGTACCTATGGATAATGGGTAATTATGGTATTCATGCAAGATTCTTCTTCCCTATACCTTTACACTTGATTATGCATGAAGTATGCATGTATGTTTATGTTAAGCTTGTTTTTTTTTTATTGAAAGATCATTCTAATGAACACACTACGAATATGATGTTAAAGTTTTACTCATATGTTAATGACTTTAAGGTTGAGAGGACATGATCACCAATGAATATATAAGCTATTATAATATTATGTTGGTTTCAGTGCCTAGTGCAACCTTTTATGAACCCAAACTGTAACACCTTTACAAAAAATCCAAGACACATTGTAAAGCCTAACATAGGTGTCATAAGGTCTAAATACTGTTTCTAAGTCCATTTTTAATGAATATAGGTCATTTAGAAGGTTTAAGAACTAAAACATCCAAGAACGTCCGAGAAGTTGGTTCAAAGGGGTGTTAGTGTGCCTTAGCCTATTTGACTAAATTTTATCCAACCAAGGGACTTTAAGGAGGTCCTTGTAGGTTGATATAACATTGCCTGGTGGAGTGAATCGACGGGACAGAAGACGGCCCATGTGTGGATCGACGGGGCATCGATGCCACCATCGTCCCACACTTAGGCTGGTGGAGAAAGCCCCTTCACCCGCACAGCCTCTGAACTCATCGACAGAGTGCAGAGGTGCAGGCTAAGGTCCCTGTGTGGATCGACGGGGCGTCGATGCCACCGTCATCCCACAATTAGACAATTGGAGGAAGCCCCTCGCTTGCACTGTCTCTGACCAAGACGACGGAGTGCAGGACGGAGGGGGGGATGTCCGTCGACTCATAGAAGGCCCGTCGATCGGGGTTTCATCTGTGAGGGTCGAGTTTTCTTCCTAATTTAAGTTGGTGTGATTTAATTAATTAAGTGGTTTGGGGGTTAGTTGGATAATAAAGGAAGACTAATTAAGTTCATTAAGTCCCACTATAAACACGCTCAACCCTCATTAATCTAAAGACAACTCTCAAATAAACTCTCTTCCTTCTCTCTTATTTCTCTCTCTTCATGAACTCACCATTGAAGACTAGCAAGGATTAGGGTTTGGGGGCTGGAAAGGGACGAATTCACCATCAAATTGTTGACAAACGTTAAGGTATGGGTTCTATTCACCTTTGAGACTCTTTCCTCAAAGGGTTTCTTCAAAATAGCTTTCAAAAGTTGAGTTTTCTTATGGGTTTCATCCAATTACGAAATTGAAGTTATGGATTGAGTTGTTAATGATGTCTTAGGGTTATATTGAGTAGATTAATATGTAATTCAACTTCTTTATGATAATTGTTGATTGTTTGGTCTAAATTGAAGAATATGATCCTTTATCCCTAACCCTAGGTAGTGATCTTGACCTATATTGTATTGTGATCATTCAATTGAGTTGGTTGTTCATTAGATTACTATCCTATGGTGTTAATATGATTAAATTAATATGAATTATAGGCCTGTCATTCTATTTCTTGAGATGTGATTTAGGTTATGAATTATAATGTGAAATTAGCGTATGTATCTTGTCTCAAGTTGTGATCTAGAGTTGAATTGTGTTATAGAGATTCAATTGGCCTTGTTATCTTATTTGTTATCATTTTGTGATGATTTTAATCCCCAAGTTGGGTTGATGGTAAGACCTTTATGATAGACTATGACGAAGACTTGGCAAGTCTTAAAATCTCTATTTTTACTTCCAAATGTGATTAATTGTTGTTAAGCCATGAATACATTGGAGTATGCCTTATACAAGGATTATAGGGTTGTATGATGTTGAATTAAAATGTCTTGCCTATGTTGTGAGGTTGATTTAGGTATATGTGATATAAGGATGCTGAAAACTATCAATGTGCCTTTGATATGCTATGAAATGCTAATGTGTTAACTTATATGAATTGTAATGAAATGACTTACACTCATCCGATTCTTATTGAGATATCGATGATAATGATTATACAAGGGGTAGAACCTATGGACAAAATTAAGCTACGATTCGTAATTAAAGGCTTAAAGACATTTAAAAAGGGACTCTAGCTTAGCACCGAGTGAACGAGATTGAGGAGTGTCCATTCCCACATAGGGAAGGTAGGAACACTATGTTATACAAGATATTGGAGACTATAATTCATGTCACATAAAGGGGTCCCTACTATATCTCCTAGTTCTTGAACTATGTTGCCCCCATAGGAATACTAGCTAGTGGATCCACGTAGTTGCTATGTTTCATGTTTTGGTACTACCTTGTCAAGTAGTCCGCCTTTTATCGGTGTAGGGTTTTATGACACCGGATTCCACACTAGCTCATGTGGTCTATGTCGGTTAGTGCAAGATGTTCCCAAAAGGTAAAACGAATTAAAGGACTTGAACTCTAACTTGGATAACGTAAGAGGTCTAGCACTGTCTAAGTAATGGTATGGAACTCTACCTAAACATTGCACTAGTTAGCCTTGAGGGGAGTCTTAGGAGGAGGTTCTTATATATGTTTATGTTATGATAATATATGATGTAAATATAATGACCATGGCACGTTGTTGATACTATATGTTGACTAGTTCATTTATAATATGCCTTGGGTTATAATGTTAATATATGATGAAATGTAAACCTAAATGTCATGATATGTAAAGTTACACATTGCTCATGTTTTCTTGTTGAGGATGTTTGATTGATTAAGGTTATGGGGCTTTGCTTGGTCATTGCACTTGTTGACTTGATAAGGACTTGTGAGTAGTTGTCTTTCTTATTATGATATGTTTAACTCTTATTCATTCTTGAGATATTATTCCTTGATGATAGGGTTGTAGTAAATCATGGTTTCAAGTATGTTGGGATAAGTATTACTGGTTGAGATAATAAGCATGTTTGGTTGGTTAATATGACTTACTTGACTTTGCATTAAGTCCCCAAAGGGGTAATTTGACATGTTTTGATAAAAGGTCCTTTTTAGCATGTTTTGCTTGTGTATGTTCATAAGGTCTCATACTTAGTACATGTGGAGTACTTAACCCATTTTTCCCATTTCCCAAACATTTTATGTTTCGGTCATTGAAGAGTTTGGAAGGCGACATTGTTGAAGGATTGGATTCTTCCTTTCATACAAGTGGGGTAGGTCATCAACTTTCGAGGGAAATGTCATCCTCTAGCTTACTGATTTTGTTATGAGCTATTGACTCTATCATTTTTGCCTTTATAATTGAGTATTGTACTTTTGTATGACCTATATTTGGTCTTGTTGAATTGATTTAAGGTCTATGCCCATATTGTGATATTCATTAAGATGTATGAAATGAGAAAATCGTTGAGATTTTTTCTATATTTTACGTATATGTATGTGCAATAAAATTAGAAGGCTATGTAACCTTCCTATACGAAGGGTCTATGTATACTCGATATGAATATATATTATGTGTATGTAGAGATCTATGTAAACCTCCAAGTAGTGATAATGAAAAATTTAAATTGTTCCACATTTTTCAACCTATGAATGTAATGACATGAGACTAAGAGGCTTGTCTTAGTCCTTGAAAAGGACGATGACGCCGGTTACATCTAGGCGGTAAACCCAGATGTGACACTATGATTTATAATTAAAGGCTTAAAGACATTTCATAAAGGAACTTTAGCTTAGAACCGAGTGAACTACATTGAGGAGTGTCCCTTGCCACATAGGGAAAGTAGGAACACTACATTACCAACTCCCTTTTTGATAACAAGGCAGAAATCCCCGACCCGCCCCTTGTTTCAGTCAGAATGAGTCCCCGAGACCCCGGGACATTGGCTTCCGCCAACAGTGAACTATTAAGGATCGCATCCCGCGCATATTCTACATTATAGCCTGCAACTGATTCAGCTTCCGCTTCTGGGAGATCAAACGGAGCTTTGAGATTGGAGACTATAATGCATGGCGCCATTAAGAGGGTCCCAACTGTATCTCCTAGTTCATGAACTATGTTTCTCTCATAGGAATATTAGGTAGTGGACCCACGTAGTTGCTATGTTTCATGTTTTGGTACTACATTTGCAAGTAGTCCTCCTTCTTTCGGTGTAGGGTTTTATGACACCGGATTCCACACTAGCTCATGTGGTCTATGTCGGTTAGGGAAAGATGTTCCCAAAAGGTAAAACGAATTAAAGGACTTGAACTCTAACTTCGATACCTAAGAGGTCTAGCTTGGTCAAGGTAGGCGTATGGGACTCTACCTAAACATTGCACTAGTTAGCCTTGAGGGGAGTCTTAGGAGGAGATTCTTATATATGTTTATGTTATGATAATATATGGTTTATACATGATGACCATAGAACATTGTTGATACTATATGTTGATAAGTTCATTTATGCATATGCCTTGGCTTACAATGTTAATATATGATGAAATCTAAACCTAAATGCCATTATAGGTAGAGTTGGCTTTAGTTATGTTTTCTTGTTGAGGATACTTGATCGAGTAAGGTTATGGGAATTTGCTTGGTCATTGGACTTGTTTACTTGATAAGGACTTGTGAGTAGTTGTCTTGCTTATTATGATATATTTGACTCTTATTCATTCTTGCGATATTATTCCTTGATATTAGGGTTGTAGTAAATCATGGTTTCAAGTATGTTGGGATAATTATTACTTGTTGAGATTGTAAACATGTTTGGTTGGTGTATATGACTTACTTAACTTTGCATTAAGTCCCTAAAGGGGTAAAATGGCATGTTTTGACTAAAAAGTCCCTTTTAGCATGTTTTGCTTGTGTATGTGCATAAGATCCCATACTTAGTACATGTGGAGTACTAATCCCATTTTCTTCCTTTTTCCCAAACATTTTTAGGTTGTGGTCATTGAAGAGTTTGGAAGGCGACATTTTTGAAGGCTTGGATTCTTCCTTTTATCCAAGTAGGGTAGGTACTCAACTTTCGAGGGCAATGCCATCCTCTAGCTTACGGATTTTGTTATGATCTTATTGACTCTTTCATTAATTTCATTTTTAATTGAGTATTGTACTTTCATATGACCTATATATGGTCTTGTTGGATTGATGTAAGGGCTATGCCCATATTGTGATAATCGTTTAGATGGTATGAGATGACACAATCGTTGAGACTATTTCTATTGTACATGTATGTGCAATAAAAGTAGAAGGTAATGTAACCTTCTTATACAATGGGTCTATATGTACTCGATATGAATATATATTATGTGTATGTAGAGGTCTATGTAAACCCACAAGTATATGTAAATGACCCTATTTGTACTCTATATTGTATTAGATGGTGATTGAGACAAGGTCTAGATTTCAATTCTATTTACGAAAAAGAAGTTGATTTTTGTCGTAAAAGATTTTAATTTTTTTGCATCATTCTATGATTTATGTGTATTATTAGAAGGGCTTGTAAGCGACCTCTTCGTTGTCAAGTATACCGTGTTACATCAAGGGGATACCCCTAGGTTGTGACAATTACTCAATTCAAAGCTTAAGTACTAAAACAAAGATAAAACGTTTGTAAAAGACTTCGTAAAATATAGTTCATGTCGAATTATGGTCGTAAATGACTCAATGCAAAATTTTCAATAACCATAGGTAGAACTCAATACTTGGAATCAAGAACTTGAATGATACTACTCATTTCAAGAATGCTCAACTCCAATGGTTCATGCTAATTATGAACATGAACTACTCAAATCAATGACTGAAAGATACTTGTCTTCTCAAGACTATTCAACTTGTAGGTTGCATGTACAATTATAGGCATGAACTACTCAACTGAAGGACTTAAGATGTACAGTTCCATGATTAGAAATATAACTCAAAGGGGATTAGGGACTCAATAATCAAGACTTAGAACTCAAATATACTACTTCTCTCAAAGATACTAAACTTATGAATTTCATGCATAATTTATAGGCATGAACGACTTGACTCAACGGTCTATAAAGTAGATTGGAACTCATTTAAACTACTCTTCTCATTCTCATACGTACCTCCTAAAACCCCTAGTTCAAATTGATAGTTGAACTCAATAGATTCATAATTGAACTCAAAGAACTTTCGTGAATCTACTCTTAACTCTCCCTTGAATGTGAATTATGAATTCAAGAGTTATGGTTCATGATATGAAGGGTCTCATGATGACAAAGTAAGATCATGACTACATTCTCCTTATCATCATTCCCTTTACTCGACTCTTGAAAACAATTAATGTAGAAGACTCCACAAAAGGACTCAAAGGGACTATCTTAGAATGTTTGAAAGAATTCTCAAAAACTTAACTCTTAACTCTACCTTGAATTTGAATTATGAATTCAAGGTTTTGATTTGTGATAGGAAACATCTTGGTATGCTTAGAAGTATTTTTAGATAGTTATACATGAGAAACAATCAAGAAATCATTGTCTGAAATCCGTGCAAGAAAGATCCATTAAATATTTGATCACAAAATAGACTTTGAGGCAGAACGTTCTGTATCCATTCTGTGACACGAAGAAAAATTGTGTGAAATGAGGAGGTAGGTCCGCATCGCGCAGCCAAGTGCCAGATTCACCCGACTTTTTCCCTCCTTCGTATTCTAGCCGTAAATCGCCTACATTCAAACTTTTTGCTCAATTTTTTTTATATTTATATACCAAGCACATGTACACCAGAATATATTCATAAAAAACACTAAAGTTGACACGATTCTCTGAAGGAACTCAAAAGACTTTTCTAAACTCAAGAACTAAAGCCAATTTCAAAAACAGAATTCTTTCAACTTTTTGAAAGTGAATTTAACGCTCAAATTAACATGATTAGCGTGTGGGTAAACAAACCCAACCTCTAAGTAAGCTTACATACCTCAAAGAACCATATCCTTGAAGCAACTTGAAGGAAAATCTTGGAAGATTAACCCTACCCTTAGCGTTTTCTTGAATTTCTTGAGCGTAGAATTTATGGGGTGGATTAGTGGGTTTGATCTGTGGAAACTGATTTTCTATCTGTTTAGGGCAATTTGGATGAACCAATAAGGTTTTTTAGGACCAAAATATTCTTTAATAATAAATAAAATGAGCTGGGATTTGGAATAATTTTTTGCCATGCAGTGAGGTCTGCATTGGCTTCGTAGCGTGGAGCCAATGCGGAGTTGCTTCAATATTTGAGCGTCGTTAGTGATTGGTCATAACTTCTTACTGAGAGCTTAGACTCTAGCAAACTCTGTGGCGTTGCAAATATAATTTTAAGACCTTTCATTATATATCTTGTAGCTCACTTAAAACATAATGTAAGTTATGGTTGTTAGAAGTTGACCTGAAACTCATAACTTAAGCATAAGTTGCAAAGTTTCAGAATTTGCTATTTCCAATTTAGTTCTTATTGGAACTCAAGGTCCTACATGTATTGACCTTAACACTCAAGAAACTTTGATTTCCTATGTAAAATCCTACTCACAATGAAGGATGGTTCAAGTTTTAATTCAAAAAAAAAAATTGGGGTGTTACAATATGTTGGATTTTAAAGGTGAATGGAAAATGAAGATTTGCGACTTTTAAGAAGAGTTGTGACTTTTATGAAATGTTGCGACTTTCATGAAAAGTTACGACTTTTATGAAAAGTTGTGACTTTTATGAAAAGGTATGACTTTTATGGGAAGTTGTGACTTTTATGAAAGGTGACGACCTTTCTGAAAGATTGTGACTTTTCCAAAGGTTTGTGACCTTTCTGGTAAGGCACAATAAGAACCTTTTCTCACTATCCTTTGTTTTCTATAAATTGAGGGATTTCCTCTCATTTTAAATAGAATTCATTGACTTCTTCTTCAACTACTAAATCTAGTATTCTAGGTGTACTTTACTGCCGTTGAGTGGTTCGCTGACACCGGAGTTTTTGGTATCTATACTCTGGTGATTGAGATCATTTTACCCTGGGAGATCATATTCCAAATCAAACCTCGGATACTATAGGGGAATAATTTCCTTAAGGGGACACTGTGAATTCAGGGCACTTGATCATTTTCCTATTAAAAATTTTCAGATTCTGGTACGTGTTTTACAAACTTTAGATTTGTGAATTAATTTCAGTTCTTCGATTCTTTTGTTCTTCACAAGTTCACTAAACTTGGTAACTTCGTGTTTCTGCAAAGTTTGTTGGAATCAGTAAGATTCTTTAGACACATATTAACAACAATGCTTCTTTAAGAAAAATATTTCGTATATTTTTTTAAAAATCTATTTCTGATTCCAGTTTCGCTACTAGTTTTAATTTTCTAGTTGTGAAAATGTTTTTAAACTTTGTTTTCTTACAAAGATATTCAAAGTTTTGTTCTAAGTATGTTTGGAATACAAGATGAACAACAATCTTAAGGAAATTAATATAATGTTAGTATTTTTTTTGTATTCTACTGATTGAGAGAATCTGATCATGGAAGTAGAAGATAAATGCATTACTTCTCCATAATTCGTTGCTTTGTTTTAGCAAAGTCGAAGTGAGAATGTAACAAAAAAATTTTATGGTATTCCGTTTAAAGATTACCAGGTAACCTTCTTATTAAATTATCTAAGGAGGAAAATAGTTTCTAAGAGTAATCATCTTTGATTTTTTATTTTTTTTTATTATGTGTATCTTTGGAAATAGATTTGCAAACCATATGTTGTGGAATGAATTTTACTTCGGAGACATTGTTGCTTTTAAAATTATTTAGTATGCAAAAATGAGAGATGCGTATTTTTGTTTGATAAAATAGTATGTCAAATTGTTATAGTTGGAAGACTATTTGATAAGAAAAACATTTCTATGTGATAAAGAATATGTGTTATTCTGTTTGGAGAAAAAAAAAGACTTTTGTAGTTTTGTACACCATGAGAAATGTTAGTGTGTCTGATTTTTGTAGACTAAAAACTTTTGTGGTTTTATACTCTGGATAAATTGGACTCTGCAATTGGTTTGAAGAATATGAAAACTTCACATAATAAGTCAGTGTTGTACTTTTGATTTTCTATAAACTTCAATGTAACATAGAAATAAATTGTACAATTTTGTTTTGTCCTTATTGTTAATATTTAAAATACTAAGTGGCATGTCTATTTATTATAGAGAAAAAATATCAGTGACTTAGAATTTGTGATTTTGTGTCTCTATGGAATGAACTTTGACATTATGTAAACATTGTCAAAGAGAATTGCAGCACTATAATTCTTTCGTAGAATAATGTTTCCAACATTAAAATATGTGGAAAAACAATTTTCAAATACTTGAAAAATATTTTTGAGATCACATTTGAAATGTGGGGGTTATTTGCTTATGATTAGACTTGGTGTCTAATTTAACTTTGGAACAAAAGATATGAAGTTGAATGATACTTTTGTATTATGTTATACCCACAAAATTCTTGGAGTATATTTTGTATTGTGGTTGTTGAGTTTCTCTATTACTAGTATATAGTGTGACTAGTATGAAACATCCAAATTATATATATACTTGTTCAAAATAATTGTGTTCTTTTATGGAAAAAAAATCACTTCAAATGTTGTGATTTTTCATGAAAAGATATGTCTATTATAATAAAAGTATTTGCATAGACATGAATATTGATGAATAGTCATTTAGTATGTTTTTGTAAAAATAACATTTGGACTGTATTGTCTTTATTGAACCCGATGAAACTTTGTTCATGGGTAGTTCTATAACAATCATATTGAAAGTTATGGAAATGTCCTTCTGAAAAGGACATTTGACAATCTAAACAATGTTTGTATCACACAAAATTTTAAGAAATAGGAACAAAATATTAGTGAGAAAAAAAGCTACCTCGCGAAGAGCTTTTCAAACTCAATGTTTTTATTTTTTCTTACTTGCTTGAGTCAATGTTTGTGACATGAACACTTGGAGCATGTCAATTACAAAACCTTGTAAGGAAAACTGATCAACTTACGAGTTTTGCCTAACTTTGAGTGCAATAAATAAAAATGTCAAGTTTTTTGTGGAATCTAAGTATGTTGAACATTCTTATAAATCTGTTGAACGGAATTCTAATCCCTTAGAATTGATTTACACTGACATTTGTGATATGAAGTTAACACCATCTCATTGTGGGAAAAAGTATTTGTTACTTTTATTGAGAATTGCATTATAAATGACTATGTCTATTTGCTGAATGGTAAGGATGAAGCAATAGAAATGTCTAGACAATGTAATATTGAAGTTGAAAATCCGTGTGAAAAAAATATATAAGAAGTGATAAGAATAGAGAGTATAAATCTCAATGTGCAGAAATATGTTTGGAAAGTGAAATATCAAACTACTGCCATATTCACATCAAATCTAATGAAAAACCGAACGTTGAAAGAAATGATGGATGCATTATTTATAAGTTCGGGTTTACACAAAACTTGTGTGGAGGAACTATCCTTATTGCAAAAGGGAACAATAAAAAGTTGTCTTTTTAGAAAGAAAGCGACTTTGTTTGATCAGAATACAATCTTTTCCATATGAGAAATGGAAAGGAAGGAAATCCAACTTGAAATATTTCAAAGTGTGGGAGTATCTAGTCAAAGTCCAAGTTCCTATTCCTAAAAGAATTAAAATAGTACCTATCACTGTGGACTGTAAAATTAGACTTGAGTAGTCTAGAGAACGGTCTAAAAGGCCTAGCAAATGAAAAGGATAATGTACTTAATAAAGAGATTCAGATGCTTAGTAAATGTTAAAGGACATTTACTTCCTTTGAATATGATTTTGTAACATTTTCTATGTCTTCTGTAGACTCATCCTTTGGAAAGATGGTGTCAATAAACAATATTGTAAGTTAATTGATCTTCTTCAAGAAAATAAACCTTTGGGTTCAAAATGAATCTTTAGAAGGAAAAATAACAGTTGATGGAACTGTTGAAAAATATAAAGCAAGACTTTGTGTCAAAGGCTTTAGAAAAAAAAATTTTGATCTTATCGATATATATACTCGTTAGTAATTAGAATTACATCCATTCGGATGCAAAAAATTATTACTGTGGTATATGACCTCCAAATTCATCAAATGAATATGAAAAGAACTTTCTTAAATGTAGAATTGGAGGAAGAAATTTTCATGGAACAACCCGAGGGTTTTGTGGTACGTGGTAAATAAAAGAAAGTATGTGAACTTGTTAAGTCACATTATGGAAGCACCAAAACAATGACATAATTCAATCAAACCATGTCGACAAATGGATTGATGAATGATGGAAGCGATACATGTGTTCACATTAAAATCATAAGGTCATTGTTTGTTTGTATATTGGTGATATGTTGATCATCAATAGAGACACTAATGACATAAATGCTACTAAATGTATGCTATAAAGCAAGTGGAATGAAAATTATTGGAGTTGCTAATGCGATCTTAGATATAAGAATTCGCAGAACTCCATAATATTTATCATTTTCACGGTCTCATTGCATTAGAAAGGTACTTAACTAGTTCAAATATTTGAATGTCAATATTGTCAAGTGTCCAATATATGTGAGCTTTGCATTTCGAAAGAGTGAAAACAAAAGTGACTCACAATTGAATTGAGCTAGATTTTTGGGAAGCATGATGTATATCATATAGTGTGTGCGATCAGATATAGCATTTGCTATTTTAAACTGAGTCCGTTCACAAGTGATCCCAAATAAATTCATTAGATGACAATATATAGAGTTTTGGAGTATTTAAAATAATACTTAAAACTATGTCTTGCATTATAACAATATCCAACAATATTGAAAGATATAGTGATGCAAATTGAATTATCGGAAGAATGAAGTAAAATTCACGAGTGGATATGTATTTACTATTAGTAGAGGAGCATCCTCTTAGAAATATTTCAAAAGAGACATGTATCGCTAGCTCTACAATGATCTTTGAGCTAGGTGCTCTAGATAAGGTCGGTGAATAAGTTAAAAGACTCCGGAATTTCTTGATAGATATTCTATTTTGGCCTAAACCATTGGCATTAGTATGCATACACTTTCACGGTCAAGATGCAATAGGTAGGGCATGGAGCATGACGTATAACGGAAAGTCTCGTCATATACGACATAGACATGATACTGTTAGAAAACTACTCTCTAGTGGAATTATCAGAATTGACTATGTAAAGTCAAAGGATAATGTGTCGGATCCCCTTACAAAAAGGCCTAACTAGAGAGAAAGTTGAAAGATCATCTAAGGGAATGAATTTACAGCTTAGGACAAGTCATCATGGCGGTAACTCTATCTAGCAGACTGGAGATCCCAAGATCTAGATTCAAGGAGAAAAACAAAGTTGTGAATGACGGTTCGGCATTGTCAATAAACTCAATCCATTCTCATGATGAAGACAATGCTCAGGGACAAGGATACAACATTAAGGCTTGTTAATAAGTTAATAAAGCTTAATGGTTTTAATGATTTGCTAAGTTTGGCAGAGTTGACCAAATAGTGTATCTACACGATAACACGGTTATAAATCCCTATGTGAGTGTGAAGTTTAAGCCGCTTCAAAGAAGATGATTGTCAAAAGCCTATCTCTCTATACACTCATGAAACCAGGAGGTGTTCATGGCTAAAACGAACACAACCGTAAGAACCATAAATGGTAAAGGGTTAATTGTGTGACATATGGTTGTCTAGGTATACACCAAAGTTCGACGGTTCAAAGATATCGCATCTACCGATTGACCGAGTATATCCGACATATGTTCACTACGGAAAGTCCAAGGGGAAACCTAATTATCTAGATGCAATTAATTCTTGCTTGTAAAGTACACATACTTGTCCGTTTCTTTGTCTTCGAGTCATTCCCCATTCATGCGGGGGATTGTTGGATTTTAAAAAGGTGTGAATGGAAAATGAAGATTTGCGACTTTTATGAAGAGTTGTGACTTTTATGAAATGTTGCGACTTTTATGAAAAGTTGTGACTTTTATGAAAGGTGACGACCTTTCTAAAGATTGTGACTTTTCCAAAGGTTTGTGACCTTTCCGGTAAGGCACAATAAGAATCTTTTCTCACTATCCTTTGTTTTCTATAAATTTAGGGATTTCCTCTCATTTTAAATAGAATTCATTGAATTCTTCTTCAACTACTAAATCTAGTATTCTAAGTGTACTTTACTGTCGTTGAGTGGTTCGCTGACACCGGAGTTTTTGGTATCTATACTCTGGTGATTGAGATCATTTTACCCTGGGAGGTCATATTCCAAATCAAACCTCGGATACTAGAGGGGAACAATTTCCTTAAGGGGACACTGTGAATTCAGTGGACTTGATCTTTTTCCTATTAAAAAATTTCAGATTCTAGTACGTGTTTTACAAACTTTAGATTTGTGAATTAATTTCAGTTCTTCTATTCTTTTGTTCTTCACAGGTTCATTAAACTTGGTAACTTTGTGTTTCTGCAAAGTTTGTTGGAATTAGTAAGATTCTTTAGACACATACTACAACTTCTTATTTAAGAAAAATATTTCGTATATTTTTTTAAAAATTTATTTCTGATTCTAGTTTCACTACTAGTTTTAATTTTCTAGTTGTGAAAATGTTTTTAAACTTTGTTTTCTTACAAAGATATTCAAAGTTTTGTTCTAAGTATGTTTGGAATACAAGATGAACAACACAATATACCCCTTTGGGATTATTCATCCTCGAATGACGATTGGACTGGGTATGGAATGAGTTTATTCTTACTAAGGTCTTAGTTTAATGGTATGTTATTACTATATTAAAGATTAACCCAAATTCTTAGGTTCACGTTCTATACCTCTCTATTGGGAATCTCATCAACCCAAATTCTTAGGTTCACGTTCTATACCTCTCTATTGGGAATCTCATCCCAAAACTATTACTCATTACCACCAGATTCAAACTTAGTACTTTAACAACTCCATTACTAACAAGACCTCTGAAAAGATAACTCCCATACTCTCTGGAACTCATTACCATCTTATTCTCAAACACTTGACTTGATTTTTTATTTCTTCATCTCCCCCTTAGGTCTAAAGCTGACACTTGAAAGCTATGGACTTGTTCCATCATCTCTAAATTGGTCTACATCCTCTTTTTCTGTAACACTTGGGAGAAGTTCACCTCATACTACCGAACTCTCAATAACCAGGTACTAAGACGTTTTTCTAAGGTGTATCTCTTAACCTTTTTTTGATTACGCACCCTCTCAATAAACCTCTTAGTGCTTCTTGTTATTCTTGTAACTTAGTCACACTTTACTGTCATTATCAAAAGGTTAGGGTCTCTCACTTGTACCACTCATTTTTTTACAGCTTATCACCTCAATTCATCACCTACTCTATGTCAAGTCTTTTAGATCAAAGCTCAAGACTATCATCAACACCTTCACGTTGTCATTCTTTTGATCATGACACTCATTTCAAACTCAAGCTTAATGTTTATTACTAAAATCTAATATCAATTTGATTGCTCGCCTACCATACTATACCTCATTACTTGATCAGTTATATAACCTCCTGGACATCTTGGACCTCTCAAACAAATCATAAACCTAGCTTGGATCTATCACTTTATGAATAATTTTGATCTTCTATTCAACACTTGCACTTGGTCAGTATCTATACAATGACACTTCATCACAAACTCCTTTCTAGGTACAATACATTGTACCTCCTATTATGGAATCTTCACTACTCATCACTTCTTAGTCTACTCGTTAGGGAAACTCGAGGTGCATTATTAGAGTAACATAGCTTGTTAGAACACTATATCACCTTTCTTAGATCACTAAACCTCTACATATTTTCCTCAAACTCTAGGCTCTTTCACTACTACAACTCATGATCTCGTAACTCATGCTACCTTTTTCGGGTGAAAATTTACTCAAACTCTAAACATACTTCTTAAAAAGGATCTCAGATGAAACTAGGATTATGTAAAAGATTACAACTCGCTTCTAGATCAACTTTATTCATATAATTATGGGTGAAATTCTCTGAAACTGAACACTTAACTTACTCTTGGGTTTTTCTCAAGCCCTTCTTGAGTCACATGTCTTCATTAAGACTCTTGCTAAGAATATGTCACATTCGGGTTTAACCCTTAGACGTAACTGCATTGTCATCCTCTTTGAGGACTAAGATTAGTCGTTTAGTCTCATATCATTACATTCATAGGTTGAAAATGCGGAAAAATTTAAAAAATTTCATTACATTTACTTGGAGGTTTACATAGACCTTTACATACACATAATATATAGTCATATCGAGTATACATAGACCCTTCATATAGGAATGTTACATATCCTTCTACTATTATTGCACATACATATATATAATATAGAAATATAGTCTCAAAGATTGTCTCATCTCATACCATCTAAACGATCATCACAATATGGGCATAGCCCTACATCAAATATCATTTATATTGTATTATTAACATGTTAAAGTCTTAGAAAAACAAAGAACCTTTGGATTATTAACATATACCACATATAGGCTTATACAAGTCGTACAAAATGAAAGTGGAATGAACATTAAAGTCTTAGAAAAACAAAGAACCTTTGTAGGCAAGATATTGGCATTGCCCTCGAAAAGTGAGGACCTACCCACTTGGATGATAGAGAATATCCAAGCCTTCTTCAAGTCATCCCGAATGAGCCTTCAACGACCGGAACCTAAAAATTTTGGGAAAAGGGAAGAAAATGGAGTTAGTACTCCACATGTACTGAGTATGAGACCATACGCACATATAATATCAAAACATGCTAAAAAGGGACTTTTAGTAAAAACATGTCATTTTACAAGTTTAAAAGTCTCATGCATAACCAATCAAGTCATACCAATCAACCAAATATGCTTACTAACTCAAACAAGTAATATGTATCCCAACATACTTGAACCGATGATTTACTACAACCCAACCATCAAGGAATAGCGTCACAAGCATGGTTAAGAGTCAATTATATCATAATAAGCAAGACAACTACTCATGAATCCTTATCAAGTCAACAAGTGCAATGACCCAGCAAAGCCCCATAACCTTACTCACTCAAGTAACTTCAAAATAAAACATAACCAATTCCCAACTTCATATAACATAACCTTTAAGGACACCTACCATCATACATTAATAGAACAACCCAATTACATGTTCAAGAGGATAATCATCATCATATAATATCATTTATATTGTATTATTAACATGTTATCATAATATGCAGCATTATCATATACATTCATAATATCAACTTCCTAAAGCTTCCATCAAAGTCAATTAGTTCAAGGCATAGTAGAGTCCCATACCCTTACCTAGGATAAGTTAAACCTCTCAAGTCACCTTAGTTAGTTTATACTTCATTACTTTATTTTAATTTAGGGAACATTTGACTTAACCGACATAGAACACAAGAGCTAAGTGTGGAATCCGGTGTTGTAAAACCTTACACCGATGGAAGGTGATCTGCTGGCCAAAGTAGAATCAAACATAAATGTAGCTTTCTAGGTGGATCCACTAGCTAGTCTTCCTATGGGAGCAACATAGTTGAAGAACTAAGAGATAGTATATTCCCTCTTGATACAACTTGGTAGTTGGGTCCTCCTCTCATGGCAATCCATTGGATGAGTATTCCTCTTTGGAAAGTCAACATATCATATAGAACTATAGGGCGAATCTTCCTCGTTGGGAAGTCATCACCTCCAATTGTCAAGTTCACTCGGTGCTAAGCTAATTCCATTTATTGAAATGTCGTTACGCCTTTAATTATAAATCATAGCTTAGTTTAGGTCATAGGGGCTATCCCTTGTATAATAATCATCATCAATATCTCAATAAGGTTTGCATGAGTATAGTCCTTTCATCACAATTCATACAAGTGAGGTTAACACATTAGCATTTCATAGCTTCTCAAGGCACATTGATAGTTATCATCATCCTTATATCACATACACCTTAATCAACCTCACAACATAGTCAAGATATTTCAATTCACCATCATAACACCCTATCATCCTAATATAAGACATACTCCATTATAACATCGTGACTTAACCACAATTAATCACAGTTTGAAGTAAAGATAGAGATTCCAAGGCTAACCAAGTCTCCTTCATGGTTCATCATTTAGGCCTTACCATAAAACCTCAATTCAAGCAATTTAGATGTTCAAAATGATAATTTAATAATCACCATGATGACAACACTAGAGGATTCACTACACCATAATTCAACATCAATTCAATGCTTAAGACAAAGTTACATAGGCCAATATCCATAACCTAGTTCACTTCTCAAGATTAGCATGAAAGACAAAACTTCATTCTAATTTGTTAATGATTGGTGTAACAATATGATCTAATAGTGACTTAACCCATAGCCAAGACAATTGAATTAATCAAAACCCAATTTCGTCAAGATAAACCTTAGGGTTAGGAGTTAAAGATCACATTCTTCAATTTAAATCAAAACATTACAATTAATCATAATCAAGTTCAATTATATGATATATATCCATTATATCCTGAAGAATACATAAACAACTCAATTCACAACATCAATTTCGTAATTGGATGAAACCCACATGAAAACTCAACTTTTGAAATCCATTTTGAAGGAACCCTTTGAAGAAAGAGTCTCAAAGGTGAATTAGATCTCATACCTTAATGTTTGATTAAGAATTTATGGTGAATTCGTACCTTTACAGCCCCCAACTCCTCTTTCCTTGCTAGTCTTCAATGGTGAGTTCAAGTAGAGAGAGAAAGAAGAGAGGAGGAAGAGAGTTTATTTTGTGAGTTGTGTTTAGATTAATGAGGGTTGGGGCTATTTATATTGGGGCTTGATCAACTTAATTAGAGTCCCTTAAACCCCTAATTAATCACCTAAAACCCTAACTAATTGAATTCAACTAACTTAAGTTGTGCAGGAAACTCGACCCTCGCAGACGAGACCCCGAACGACGGGCCGTCTGTGAGTCGACGGACTGCCCCCCCCCCCTCTGTTCTGCACTTCTTAGGTAAGTTTAGAGATTGTGCAGGAGAGGGGATTCCTGAATTTTCTAATTGTGGGATAACGGTGGCATCGACGCCCCTTCAGTCCACACGGACCGTTGCCTGCCTCGTCGATGCACACTGCTCAGGCAGGGTTGCCTCAAACTGCAGGGGTCCTCCTCAAGGGCCCTTGGTTGGTCCTTGGGGAGTTTTACTCGAATGTTTCGACCATGAAACAACTTTAACACCTATTAGATACCCTTTCACCACTTTTCATAAATTTCCAACTCCTAAAAGCTAGTCAAATAGGCTAAGGCACGTTAGTACCTCTTTGAACCAACTTCCGGACATCATGGACGTTCTTTGACATTTTGGTTCTTAAACTTCCTAAATGAACTATATTCATTAATATGGACTTAAAAACAGTACTTAGACCTCATGACGCCTATGTTAGGCTTTATGACACGTCTTGGATTTTCAAAGTGTTACAGAATAACTCATCCATGAAGATCTTTACACTTTACTTTTTCAACCACCTCTAGTATGATGGGTAGTCGAACGAATTTGAGAAATGCACGAGTATGAATAAATCTCTATGAGTTATCTCTATTGCACGATTAGTGTATGAAAGAAGGAAGGTTTTCTTAAATGTTTGTGGCCCCTAATTTTATAGAACTGGGCCCTCACAACCATAAACAAGATTCTATTGACACGACTTCATAGAAACCCTAGGACACTTGAACTCAATGCTTTGAAATCAAGTTTATCACGGCCTGAGCCTAAACCCTGGACCTGGCCGGCACTCGAGAATCATTGTTGGTCTCTAAACGAACCCTCATCCTAGCTGAATACAAACGGAAAAGTAACTCAAGCATACAAAGCTTTAAAATAGAATAAAAAATCATGAAATTGAAATATAAAGCTTTAACTCAAATGAAAACTCTGAATAAAATAATATATTTAACTCGCTGTAAAGTAACTCAAGCATACAAAGCTTTAAAATAGAATAAAAAATCATGAAATTGAAATATAAAGCTTTAACTCAAATGAAAACTCTGAATAAAATAATATATTTAACTCGCCATAAATAGGCAACTTTAGTCTTTAAAACTTTTAACAAAATATATGAACAAACTTTTGAAACTTAATTGTCTATATATGAAGCCTCTGATTGAGGAAGATGGAAGTGGGGACAAGACCCCCATCCTACCAATTGATATAACTGAAAGTAAAAGTGGAACCCTCCGTAAGCAAAGAGGCTCACCATAGCAAACTCGAACTCCATGTAGTATCAATGAAGCTCTTGTTGATGACCTTGAATACATGTGCCTACATCATGAAACGATGCAGGCCAAATGGCTCAGTACATGGAATGTATGAGCATGTAAGGGAAATTCTAAAGCATAAACATAAGTTTGAGCTTAATAAAAAAGAAATATACTTACCTCTTCTGAAGTCACTTAATTGACGCAACTCAAGAATATGATACTGAACTCAAAGGATAAGATATTCAACTAAGTGAAATAAGGCTCAACTCAACAATAAGGTAGACGACTCAATGAAGCACATGTAAACTCAAGATACTCAAGAATAAAGCAACACTAAAAGATGCAATATATGGAAATTTTTATAACTATAGATATCAACTTAATGTATTGAAAAATACAGTAATACTCAATGTGAATATAAACTACAATATAACTTTGTGGGCATTTATCTAACCGCAACCACCACTATAAGCCAAAGTGATGATACAACATCTTGTCCACGTTGCAAGAATTGTCCTATACTTTGTCGTCATATAGAACGCCTTAACTAAGTGGATCAATTAGTCTACGCTAAAGCACTTAAAGAATCATCTAAAAAGTATGATCCTTTACTACCCATGATGGCTTCATGGTTTATGGAGACATGAGTTAGTATGAATTCGCATCCTCATATCGATGCTCAATAGTACTCCCAAAATACCCTTAGCTCATATGTTTTTAAAATAAAACTTATTTCTTTGGTTTGAGATTATTACTCAAAACCTAGCTTAAAATATCTCCTGGAAATCTGTGTTTCCTTCTTTTTTTCATATGTGAAAACATTTTGTCTTGGGAATACTTAGTTCCCATATAATCTTTGAAGAAAATAACTTTACTCTTACTCTTTATTCAACTCAAAGCTTAATTCTTAAAATAAAGCTAAAACATTTGTTAAATGTAGTATTAGGGGATCGGGTGTCACGAACCGACACGTAGTATTAGGGGATCGGGTGTCACGAACCGACACGTAGTATTAGGGGATCGGGTGTCACGAACCGACACGTAGTATTAGGGGAACAGGTGTCATGAACCGACACGTAGTATTAGGGGATCGGAGTGTCACGTTCCGACACAAGAGGAATAAAGAGAATGAATCTTGATTTATGGTAATATACTCAATTTAAAGAACCTAATTCCCAAATGAGTATGGTGTGGAGGCTTGAGCCCTCATAGATGTGCTTGGTGTTGTTGTCAAAGGGTTTTGTACTTGTTGTTGTCACCTGTTGAGTGTTGTAGTTGATTTTATATTATTACTCGATATATATTGCTTTCTATTTTGAGTTGGCCAATGATACCTACTCAATACGTGTTCCTTGTACTGACCCCTACTTGTATTTTTTTTTCCTTTGTTATTTATGGAATGCAGCAAACGTGCCATCGACTTCGACTCGTCCGCAACTCTAGCCAGTCTCCAGCATATCAGATTTCAGGGTGAGCTACTGTTCCTAGCTCGGACTGGATTCTCTCCTTCACGTCTTGATGTCTTGAAGTTCGGACATGGACCATCTCTTTTATTGTTTTAGCTTTTTTGAATACTCTTAGAATTAGAAATTTGAGGATAGATGTCTTGGTGTGATGACTTCCAGATTTTGGGGATAATAGTTGATAAACTTTAGAATGTTTATTTATTGGTTTTATTAATAAGATTTTGAGTCTTCCGCATTTATGTTGGGGTTTAGATTTGTTGGTTCGCTCACATAGTAGGATAAGTGTGGGTGCCACTCGCGGCTCGTT
>NC_028643.1:5930911-5931446 GCF_001406875.1 Solanum pennellii | reverse complement strand
CATATCTGGATCTCTTTGTGATCGTATTTATTGATGATATACTGATATACTTAAAGAACAGGAAAGAACATGAGGAGCATTTGAGAATTGTGTTGGAAGTGTTGAGAGAGAAAAAGCTTTATGCCAAATTCTCCAAGTGTGAGTTTTGGCTAGATTCAGTGTCCTTCTTGGGGCACGTAGTTTCTAAGGATGGAGTGATGGTGGATCCTTCTAAGATCGAAGCAGTGAAGAGTTGGGTAAGACCTACTAATGTCACAGAGGTAAGGAGCTTTGTTGGTTTAGCTAGCTACTACCGTCGATTTATCAAGGGATTTTCTTCGGTTGCTTCCCAACTGACAAATTTGACTAAGCAGAGTGTTCAATTTGTATGGTCGGACGAGTGTGAAGAAAGCTTTCAGAGACTCAAGACCTTGTTGACTACTGCACCAACTCTTACCCTGCCAGTGGAAGGTAAGAATTTCATTGTTTATTGTGATGCATCCTATTCCGGTTTGGGTGCAGTGCTAATGCAAGAGAAGAATGTAATTGCTTATGC
>NC_028643.1:5920255-5925255 GCF_001406875.1 Solanum pennellii | reverse complement strand
AGGAGATTGAGCTTAAATTCTATATCAGAGAATGAAGAAGTTCATGAGAACTCAGATCTAGAAAACTTAGATGTTGAGAACAAGGTTGAAGGCAATGGAACAGTAACTAGGAAGTTAGATGAAAATATTGAAGATGCAGGTAGTAATGGGAGTAATGGAAAGGAAAAGAGTAAGGATTATAAGGAACCCTGGGTTAATATGTTTAAGAATAATCGTGCAGCTAACAATGGAATGCATTTGTCCTATTTTCCTCCACAAATAGTGAATGAGCAAGCAATGGTGTAGCTGGAAGGTAAAGAGGTATAGGATGAAGAAGATAAATGGAAATGTGCACTCATTGCATATGTGATTGGAGAATGTCCTGGGTATAACACCATGAATAGGTACATAAAGTTGAACTGGTCAAAAGTGGATAAACCTGATGTATACCTTCATGAAGAAGGGTACTACATAATCAAATTTCAGAAGCTTAGTGACATGAATGAAATACTGTACTCTGGACCATATACTATTAGTAATCGACCTATTATTCTGAAACAATGGCGTCCTAATTTTTATTTTGGAAGTGAGTTCTTAGCTGAAATTCCACTATAGGTTAACTTTCCAAAGTTACCACTTAACTGTTGGGGAGTAGGATCTTTGAGTAGAATTGCTAGTGCTATTGGAGTTCCTTTATTTGCTGATGAATGTACAACAAAGCAAACAAGAATTTCCCATGCTAGAATGCTCATTGAAGTCAATGTCACTAGGACTATACCTCAACAGATAACAGTTATGGATCCAAATGGAAGAACCTTTATGTAGAGACCTCAATATTGTGATAAATGTCAGAATATTGGACATCGGTGTCAACCTATTTCATCAAAAATGGAGGAACTACCAAAGAAGAGAAGACCATGGAAAAAAGTTACACAAACTTGGCAATACAAAGGTCCAATCCAACAGCAGGGGGAGAAAGCTGAGCAAGAAAAGGTGCCAGAACAAATAGCAGAGGATAATAATACTATTGCACAGGAGGAGAAACAAGAGATAGAGCAAGAAAAAGAACATGAACAAAATAAACAAACACCAGAAGCTGGAGGTAAGCAACTGGATTTTAGTTTGTCCAACTTCCCTATATTGTCAGCTATACCAACTAGAAATGGTTTTGAGAGTCTCATGCATAGCAAGCTTGCTTCACTGCCTTTTGATAGAGGTGGAGCTTCAAAAACTTGTTATTGAAGTGGAGTTTCTAGAATGTGAGGGGCATGAATAAAAGGTATAAACAGAAGGAGATAACGTTGTTTTTACAGAATAATAAGATTACTTTGGCAAGGTTAATTGAAACAAGAGTTAAAGAGAGTAACATGAAAGCTACAATCAAAGGAATTGCTCCAGGATGGGGGATAATGCACAATTATAGGGATGCTTCTAATGGTAGGATTTGGATAATCTGGGATGATAATTGGTATGAAACCAAGTTAATCAATAGCTCAGCTCAGATGCTTCATTGTCATATAACTGAAAGAAGTAAAGGACACCAATTTGATCTTACTGTGGTATATGGTTTTAATACTATAGAGCAGAGGAAAAGTTTATGGACAGACCTGAACTTGCTAACACAAAGTATATCTCAACCATGGCTCATTGTAGGGGATTTTAATGCTCTTATGTCACCTAAAGATAGATTAGCTGGAGCGCATGTTACTTTGAATGAAATAAGGGATTTTGCAGAGTGTGTAAAAGACATGGGCATCAATGAATTGCAATGGAAGGGTAATTACTATACTTGGAATAATAAACAGACTGGTAATGATAGAATTTCAAGTAGGATTGACAGAGCCTTTGGGAATGATGCATGGATGGATAAATGGGGTCATGCTATTATGGAGTATGGGAATCCAGGTGTCTCTGACTATAGCCCTATGCAATTGTTATTACAAAGAACTCAACATCATGTGAAAGTGAGTTTTAAGTTCTTCAATGTTTGGGTTGAACATGCTTCCTTCTTGGAATTGGTGGAGAATGTTTGGAAATAGAATTATGACAATTGTGTAATGATAAAAATTCAATTTATAGGCCAACAGATTGAGAAGGCTAGAATGGAACTTACAGGGATTCAAGATCAGTTATACAGCCAGACAAATGATGAGTTAATAAGAAAAAGAGTTATTGATAAAGCTGGAAAAGTGGTCAATGATAGAGGAAAGTGCTCTAAGGAAAAAAGCAAGGGCAAAATGGATACAGCTAGGGGATGCAAATAACAAATATTTTAGTTCAGTTATAAAGGAGAGAACTCAAAAGAAGCATATTAGAAATATCTTATCTATAGATGGAAGAATGTTGTATGAACCTCAAGAGATTCAAGATGAGTTTGTTTTATTTTACAAAAGTCTTATGGGAACTTCAGCAGGTAATCTTCCAGCTATAAATGCTCAGGTGATGAAAAGAGGGCCTATATTGTCAAAGCAGCAAAGGATAAAACTATGTGCTGACATAACAGAAGAGGAGATCTTTGCAGGATTACAATCTATTGGGAATGATAAAGCTCCAGGTATAGATGGTTATAATGCTTTTTTCTTTAAGTAAACTTGGAAGATCATCAAAAATGATATCATTGAGTCAGTCCAGAGTTTCTTCACAACAGGGAAGATGTTTAAGCCTTTCAACTGCACACTAGTTTCTCTAATTCCAAAAGTACAAAGTCCCAAAAATGTGAAGCAGTATAGGCTAATTGCTTGTTGTACTGTGTTGTATAAAATCATTTCAAAGGTGATAACAAATAGAATGCATGATATTATTCATACTGTTATTTGTGATAGTCAAGTTGGATTCATTCCAGGGAGGAAAATTTCAAATAACATTCTGTTGGCTCATGAATTGGTCAAGGCTTATACTAGAAAGAATATTTCCCCTAGAAGTATGCTTAAGATTGATCTGTAGAAAGCTTATGATTCAGTTGAATTGGCATTCTTAGAGCAAGTGATGGTTGGCTTGGGTTTCCCTGATATGTTTATTCAGTGGGTAATGCATTGTGTAAAGACAGTGAATTATACTATTGTGGTTAATGGACAGACTACTCAAAGATTTGATGCAGCTAAAGGACTCAGACAAGGAGATCCAATGTCTCTTTTTTTTTGTTTGCTATAGCTATGGAATATCGTAGTAGACTCCTCAAGGGACTTAAAGAAGAGAAAACATTTAAGTATCATCCTAAATGTTCTAAACTGGATATCACACACTTATGTTTTGCAGATGATTTGTTACTATTCTCTAGAGGTGATCTTAATTCCATCAAGGCCCTTCAAGGATGTTTTTTAGAGTTCTCTCAAGCTTCTGGATTGCAGGCAAACCTTAATAAAAGTTCAATATACTGTGGTGGAGTTCAGGTGGTGGTGAGGCAGCAAATTGTACAGCAACTTGGCTATAAAATGGAAGAGCTACCCTACCTTTTAAATACTTGGGGGTGCCTATTTCATCAAAGAAGCTGTCAATACTTCAGTGGTACCCTCTCATTTATAAAATCATGGAAAGAATCAACTCATGAACAGCAAAAAAATTGTCTTATGCATGAAGAACACAACTAGTAAAGATTGTATTGTTTGGAGTGAAGTCTTACTGGGCACAACTTTTCGTTTTTCCTGCAAAGATAATTAAATTGATTGAAGGACTCTGTAGAAGTTATTAGTGGTCAGGGGTTGGTTATGTTACTAAAAAGGCTTTAATAGTATGGGAGAAAGTTTGTTGTCCTAAATATGCATGTGGTATGGGATTGATTAATATGAAAGTTTGGTATAGAGCTGCAGTAGCTAAATTGTGTTGGGACTTAGCAAATAAAGAAGACAAGTTATGGATCAAATGGATACATGCATATTATATAAAGAGGCAGAACATCTGGCGGGTGAGAAATCATGCAAGCTGGATGATAAGGAAAATAATGAGTGCAAAGCATACAATTGATCAAGTTCAGCAAGTACAAGGTAAGGGAAAAGGGATGATCAGGCAAATATACTGGCACATGAAAGGGGAGCAACAAAGGCCTGCATGGAATTGTCTCATGTTTAACAATGCAGCAAGGCCTAAAGCTTACTTCACAATGTGGATTATCTTGAACCAAAAGCTAGTAACAGTTGATAGACTAGTTCAATGGGGTGTTGCAGTAGATAAGAACAGTGTTTTATGCATGAATACAGAAGAGAGTATAGAGCATTTGTTTTTACAATGTCAATATGCCAGGAAGCTTTGGGAGAGACTGCTAGGATGGATAGATCAACAAAGTGCTTTTCCAATGACATGGGGACAGTTTCTGCAATGGAGTACTCAACATGGGAAAGAAAAGAGTACAACAACACAAATTTTCACGATTGTACTGGCTGAAGGTGTCTATGGGGTGTGGATTGAGAGAAACAACAAAATCATTGAGCACAAGAGCAAAATGGAGGAAAATACAGCTAAAGAGATAGCCTATGTAACTATTGCTAGAGCTTCTCCTAGTATTAAAAATGTTGTTAGACAATGGAAATTTTGAGCAATAGTCAGTAATGTAGAAGGTAGTTCGGAGATTTTTTTCTTTTTGAGGACAAATCATGTTGTGTTAACTGCTTGAATTGTAATGTTTTTTTCAATGGTAATTAATAAATTGTTAGTTGCAAAACAAAAAAAATAAAAAAAATAATAATAATAACAATAATAATAACAATAACAATAACAATAACAATAACAATAACAATAATAATAACAATAACAATAATAATAATAATAATAATAATAATAACAATAATAATAATAATAACAATAATAACAATAATAAAAATAGTAACAATAATAACAACAATAATAACAATAATAACAGTAATAACAATAATAATAACAACAACAACAACAACAAAAACAAAAATCATAATAATAATAATAGTAACAACAACAACAACAACAACAACAACAACAACAACAACAACAATAATAATGTCACGACCCAAAACCGAGCCGCGACTGGCACCCACATTTACCCTCCTATGTGA
>NC_028643.1:5902854-5910255 GCF_001406875.1 Solanum pennellii | reverse complement strand
GAAACACTTCATGACTACCTGAATCAGTAAACTAATCGTTTAAACAGTACAGATGGTACATTTTGAAAGAGTAGGTTAAGAAGCCCATTTTATAGTACGACTATAGGAAGCCATGCCTTTACCATTCTTAGCCCGTGCTAACTCATCAGGTTCATCAGGTATTTTTGTAGGGTCGGTGGGAGGGATAAATGAGGTTTTTGAGGACTTGGATTTGTTGGTTTAAAAGAAGAGGAGACCTTAATCAAGAGCTCTTTTCACTAAATGGGTTATACGAACAAGGATAACCATAAACAACGTAGTAGGAAGAGTCCGTCGAGGTTTATCTATTGGCACGAGCACAGGCTTGCTAGTAGCCTTCTGTAATCTTGAACTTAGTCGTTTAGGGACATTATGTGAAATGTGCATGGTATCCTTATAACATATATTTAATTCCTATATTATGCTAATACAAAATTCCCTTAAACTAGATGCATCAAAGATGAGCCAAGTGGGTGAACCAGGTTCAGCAATAAGGTCCTAGTGTGTTCCTCCTAAATTACCTGAATTTCCAAAAAGAACCCTAGATCCCCTTAAGATGAATTTGTAAAGTGTGGGAAACATCACGATGATATATTCTAGTGGAATGCACAAACACAATTTTGAGCAAAATAGATGTGCAAACCTGTTCCTCGAAAATAACAATTGTCAGAACTTACTGAGAGAAAGGTTAAGGTAGGATATTGTAGTATTGATATGTTTGGGGGTGGTGGTGAGGAATCTTTGGTTGGTGGAGTTTTCAGGGTAAGAGGAGTGTGATGGTTTAGTTTACTAGATGAAGAATTGAGGTTGTAGTTAGGGATGTGTGTATTTAGTGTTAGTGGAGCCATCATGATTGGTTATATGAGAAGTCCAAGAACGCAAAGAGTTTCAAATGGAATAAATTTTAAGTAGGCTTCCATAATGATGGGATGGTTTTTAGTTTGTTTAAAATTATAGTGTAGTATTTGAGTATGGTGGTTATAGTTTTTATTGTGACACGTGGAAGGAACATGTTATTGCTTTTAGTTTTGAATTTATGCATTTTGAATCAAGAGTTGAATACATACTTGTATTTTAGGAGAGTCAGACCCCATCTTTTGATTTTTATGCATTCTTTCTTCATGCATTGTATTCTTTAGTAGTCATGGAGGGTGGCTTAGGCAATTTTAATCATCTCTTGCTCAAATTTTTTCTTTTCAAAGTGTTCTCGTGCTAATTCCTTGGTGAAGATATCTATGATTTGCTTTTCAGTAGTGCAAAAATTATGGAGACCAACCCTTTTCTACATTGTCCCTTAAAAGTGATGTCGAATGTTAAAGTATTTTGTCCTTTTATGTTGAACTGGGTTTTGGCTATGTTTATTGCACTAGTATTGTCACAAAAAAATTGGAGCACATCCATTTTTCAACCCAAAGTATTTGAGTTGTTGATCCATAGAAGTTGAGACAAAATAACGTAACAACTTATTACGCTTCCGAAATAGATAGAACAAAATATTTGTCTTTGTTTCCCAAGAGATAAAACATGACCTTAAGAAGTTAGCCATACATGTAGTACTCTCAATGTCCACTAAGTTTCCTTCATAGTTTGCATAAATTCATATCCTACTAGTTCAAAATTGCTTCCATTTGTGTACTAGAGTCCCAAGTTTGTGTTTCGTTTTAGGTAGCGTAGAATCATTTTAACAACTTGTAAATGAGATTCGTTAGGATTATCTTGAAATCGAGGACATGAACCAACACTAAAAAAACTCTCTCATAATTATCAATCGACTCTCTTTGATTTTGCTCAGATCTTTCTTCTGACTTTTCCTCATTTTCTCCATGAGACAAAGTAGTGTTAACATCATCTGCAGGTGAAGAACCTGGTTCGTGTACTTTTCTTTTTCATTTTTAGCATATAATATTAATGGTTCATCTTGAAGTCTTTGGTTTGCTATAACATTTGTTTCAACAAATAATACATGTACTCTCTCTTTTAGACACATTAATCTTTTATTTCGAATTTTAAAAGCTTTTCTATATGAAGAATATGCTAGAAGAATTCCCTCATCATTTCTAGAATCAAACATTCCTAATATATTGTTTCCATTATTATGAATGAACAATTTACACCTCAAGGTTCATAGGTGAGATATGTTAGGCTTTATGCATTTTAATAATTCATAGGGACTTTTATTTAGCATGGATCTAGACATGCATCTATTTATAGTATATCATGCAGTATTCATGGCTTGATCCCAAAATTGATTAGATATGTTGCTAGAAATCATCATACTTTAATCCATTTCTTGAAGGGTTCTATTTTTCCTTTTTTCTACTCCATTTTGTTGAGGAGTCCTAGGAGCAGAGAGATTGTGGTCAACCCCATGAGCAGAGAAATTGTGGTCAACCCCATCTATATTTTTGTCCAGTTAAGAAAATTTTCTTTGTTTCAAGATTTATTACTTCAACTTCTATGGAAGAGACAATTACCTTGTTTCCTTTATCACAAAGTTGTGATATGCTGAGCAAGTTGTAATTCAAGACTCCGACATATTACACATTTTCGATTGTGGGTTCACTAGTTTTACCTATTTTCGAATGTCTTTAACTATTCCTTTTTGTCCACCTCCCACTACTATTCCATGTTAGTTCTAATATTTTTTTTATTATTAATTCTGGTTGTAAAGGACACGTGTTTCTAGAGTGACCAGGATTGCCATTCATAGATTGGTTATCAATACCTAATCTAGCTTTTGTGTTATGGATGTTAGTTCCTAGATGGGTTACAATCATGGAAAACTTAGTCCATTTATTTGCTTGTTCAAACGAATATTTAATGCTAGATTATTCAAGATTCATTCTCTTAGATTTTTACTTGTCTGAGAATAATTCGTTTTTAAGCCTTTTGACATCTTATTAATGTAGGGGTTGGTCACACTCCTTATCTTTTTTCTTAGCAATGACACTTAATTTTAAGATTTCAGATTTGAGGGAAAGGTTACAATAATCAAGTTGATGAGTCTTTTCAAGAAGATCTTTGTTCTTTTCTTATAGCTCAGTATTGACTTTTACAAGATCAATATACTCAAACTTCAGACTAGTAATAGAAGCTACGAACTGATTCTTATCACGGTTCAGTTTTTGTTTGGTATTTATGAGAGTGAGCATTAAAGATGATAATTTCTTCCTTGTTTAATCTTTGAGATACGAAATGTTTACCTTCTCTTCCTCAGTGTCAGAATTAGATACAGGTTCTGAATCTTTTATGGCCATAAGTGAAATGTCATCATACTCCTCAGAGTTATTTGTACCTGTTTCCCAACTAGCATATATAACATGATTATTTTCCTTTTCATTATTTATCCTTTTGTTTCCCAGTTCTCTTTTCTACTTCTCTACCATTTATTTTCTCAACTCAACTTTCCACAAAGGACAATTCTTGACTTGATGGTCAGTTTCACCACATTTATAACATCCTTCATTAGGCCTTTTTGTGCTATTCTCCTTGGTAGGAGAAGGTTTCTTTCCGTAGTTCTTGTCTTTCTTGAAGAGTTCCTTGAAATTTTTGCTTATCATGGATATATCATCATCAATAGATCAGATTAATCATTCTCATCAGTTGCCTTGAGAGCAAGATTCTTATCTTTATTTCCTTCACTTCTTTTGGCACTTTCGACATTCATCTCATATGTTTTTAGATTTTCTACAAGCTCATCGAAAGTCATATTTTTTATGACTTTGGCCTCTCTTATAGAAGTAACTTTGATTTTCCATGATCTAGGTAGATATTAAGAACCTTATCTATATGTTCCTTTGTAGTGTATTCCTAAGGACATTAATTTGTTGACCACTCTGGTGAATCTAGTGATCACATCCTTAAGTCACTCTCCATTTTTCATATCAAACGACTCATTCAGTACATAGTCTAGCGATTTGGAAATTTTGAACTTGGGTAGTACCTTCATGTGCGTTTAGAAGTGTATCACGTATTTGTTTAGCAGTAGTATATAGGATGTGTGGTTTAACTCGTAAGGTCCGAGTCCACATATTAGAATGCATTAAGCCTTATCAATCTTTCCTAGCATCTTGTAGTCAGCTTCTCCGTATAGAGCCTTAGGTTTAGGAATGTCCTTTCCTTCGTTGTCCTTGATTGTAGGCATCAAAGGTCCATCAGTAACTCTCACGTGTAGTTCATAGTCCTCAACTTGAATGAAGTCCTCCATTCTTGTCTTCCACTAAGAGTAATATTTATTTCCAATTAAATAAGGGTGGTCTATTTATGTGTTCTCCTTGACCGTGTCCAAGAGGAGGTGCAGAATTCATAGTGTTCTGACCTTGACTTATTAGACTCTTTATTGAGATATCCAGCTCTGAGAATAATTGTTGGAATTATGACCTATATAATTCTTCTAGGGATCATGTTCCTTAGAATATTCATTATTCTAAAATAAGTCCATTTGTAATTGCCCAACAGATTCACTTTCAAACTTTTATCAACTCAATAAAACTTCAAACTATAAATAATTACATATTAATGTAGCCTAAGAAATTATAAACTTCAATTTCTCTAACATCTTTATGTTGCCCCCAACTCAAAAAACCAAAAACACTAAATTTCATAGGAAATGAATTGCAACAACTTTAACAAAAGACTCAAACTAAAAATACTAGGATTCTTCAATTATGTTCTTCGCAGCGCTTCAACAACACTTCAATTTGAACTCTCTCACATTAAGACTATGTTTTACTCGTATCGCCTATGTAAGTGCACAACCTTCTTTGGAGAAAACCATGCTCTGTTTATAGAACAATAGTCCCTTCCTACTTCAACTCTACTTCAATAAACTCCTAGTGATTCCATTTACACTTGGAATGCTTGTAGTTGTTCCTTTTCCTCATGGAACTTGGAGTACTGCATTATTTCCACCATCTCAACATTATTCTTTTTCTCTATGTCCAATTTGGCTTTTGTCTTTTCCGATCATGTTTGTGGAACTCGTTGCTTGCAGCTTTCACTATTCAAAACCTATCTCTACCTAACAATGTGAATTAAGATCTAGATGTATGGATTTGAATGTTCATTTGAATTTTTAGATAGTCTGTGGATATGAACACCAAATGATTAAGTTTGTTTGTTTTCAATATCTCATTGTGCATATGAAATTACAGTGTATCAATAAAAATTATAAAATCTCATTTCAGCAAAATAATTTTTTTTGATAAAAATAATATTAGAAAAACCTATATTTTATATAAAACTTTTATCATCTAAAATACAAATATAACCTATATATTAATATAAAAAAATACCACAACAAGATAACATGAATTTTTTAAAGAATTAAGCTCATGTCGATCAAAATCTCCAAATAACTCGAAGGCTAAAGTTAGCTTTGTCAACAATTGTTTGTTATATTCAGATATGTTTGAACTTTGTAGATATGGATAAGTTTAAAAATAATACCACTAATTAGGGAAAAAAACTTATTTTTCATAAGATTAATTACATATGTAGAGGCAGTCTTTTGCTCAAACTATTTATTTTAGTCATCAATGAGACTGCAAAGAGAGAATTACATTGAATTCACACATATCAGAAAAGGAGAGAAAAAATGGTACGTGGTTGAGAAGAAAAGTACGTGGTGTGAAGAAGAACGAGCCTTCAAACGGTTTTAAGATTCTGTTATAGATCTTATTCTTTCAGATTTGTTAAGACCCATTCAGAGGTTCAAAAGGAAAGAAAACAAATGCACTTAATGGGTTGAGTTGAATGATTAAGATTCAGATTCTTTATCATTGAGAAATTTTTTTTGTATTTATCTCCATTTCAGAGCTCTATTTTCAGGAGTTAATAGGACTTCGACATCGATTCATTGGATAAATCCGGTTTTTTTTCTTACGCTTATTTTTTAGATGGCTATTGGAGGTAACAGTCGTCCGCAAGCAACACGGCCTCGTACAAAAGCTTCTGCACAGAGGCAAAATCCTCCAAAGGTTGGAAAGTATGATGAACTCCAGAGATTGAGTATTATTCCTGATGGATTGGGGTAAGTATTAATGTAATCTTTTTAATCATTTTGTTAATAAGTGGAGCCTTGTGCAAAATGAGAAGTGCACTACTATAAACTACTTTAGCCGCATTATTATATTTTGATTTTTTAACCTTGTATTCATTTGTTTTGATTTCGTAGTAGCTTCAGTAACATCACAATTTTAAATATAATGCAGGTTTTATCCTTCTATTCAGCTTGTAAAGGCTATGGTCCAATCAATGTGTTCGTGTTATGACGAGCCATGGAGGTACTGGAAAGATGTTCCATTGAACATTAGAGAGAGAATGTTTGCTGACTTCAATGTAAAAGTAAATCGATTATCTACTTGAAGCATTTAATAATTCCTTGGTCTCAAACAAGTAAATCAATCTAGACGCATGACATATATATTAGTGATGTATATATTGTTTAAATAAAAACACTTATTATGTTGGACATTTATTACATCTAAAAATTAAATTATATGCAGATGAAGTGTACATGGTCTCTCGAGCATGAGAATAAGATACGAGAAATTTTTTTCAGAAAATGTTCTCGTAGGTTGAGTGATTTGCTTTGGTATGCCCGAAAACATGATCAGAGGCCATCATGGATTAGTGAATATATATGGAAAACATAGAATGAGCATTGGACCTCTGAAAACTTAAAAAAGAACACAGTAAAAAAGGAAGCTCAAACATATGTTCTACCCAGTTCTCCTCAGCCTTCTGATAAGGAAGAGTAAGGTAAATTTAGATTATACATCAAAATCCATGTAGTACCTCACATGGTTATATGTCGATTTCAGTATCTCCTACAAATAGTCTTTTGGTTATTGCATGATTGTGTATTTCAGTTTTCAATTTTGTACATCTAAATTTTATGTTATTTTACTTGGTTATTGCGTCAACATGTCTTATAGATCCATCATGTTTAGTTATTACACTTGTCATGTGTTATCTTACCAACTTATTATATTCAAAGTACTAATATATACTTTCTGCCAATATTGTTTAATAATATAGGTTCCAACACTCAATATCCAACTTGCAGTTAATTATTCGTACTATCTCCGGTAAGCAACATCCGAGTTGTTGAGTCCTCATCTTTTGGAGAACAACACTTATATCTCCTTTCAGTCCTTTACTTTCAATTTCAAACAGTTGGAGTTAGCTAGGGGTCTGTCCTAGTATCTCATCTTAGTAGAGCTTTTAAGACAAGACAATTCAAATTCAACTATATGTCCTCAGCTATTCGTATACAGATATTTCTATACTCCTTTAGTTTGGCATTCAATTATCTTATATTTATATATTTATATATATATATATGTATGTGTGTGTATATATATATATATATATATATAT
>NC_028643.1:5854193-5901944 GCF_001406875.1 Solanum pennellii | reverse complement strand
AATGTCAAAATTTGAAGTTCTCCGCACCATTTCAATGTTTATTTGAAAAAGAGCTTTTTTATGCCTTATCTATTTTGCTCTAATTGTTTCCATGCATTATACTATATTTCACTTATTGTTTTCCAGCTATATGATTTTTTTAGTAAGCAAAGTTTTAAAAATATCTCATCCCAACTGAAAGTTGCACAAATAAAGTATTTGATTGTAACTATATCTCACAAGCGAGGATACCCCTTGACGTAACGTAGGACTTAGGATCATGAGTGAACCCAAGCTAACTCTATGTCTAACATATATAAAGCATACTGAGAGTAATTGACTAAGACATGTACTCTATGGAAGCTAAAACAATGGATTACTTAAAGTGGCGAATACTCTACTAGTATGAAGGTATTAAACATACAAAGAGTTGAATAACAACTGAAATAGTTAACTTCACAATTCAAGTTGATTCTACTAATATATTTGAAAAGCATCTAACTGAGTTGAATTGCTGGGACATGTACCCCATCTAATTCTAACAAAACTTAAAACTAAATAAAAAGACTAAGCTTACAAGCATGTCTATTGTCCTCGAAATATGATGACTCATCACTGAAGAAGCTGCTGAAATGAGAACCAAGAATCGATCTACTCGCAATTTGGATGCTGAGTTCTAGAACTTACATCATGAAAGGTGTAACAACCCGTATCTAAAACAGACCAGAAATCAGCTTTTTAGAAATATGCAGGTGCAACCGACAGTTACCATCGACGGACCGTAGTCTGATCTACGGCCCGTACTGTGCATCCATCGTTTGAGTTTAAATCCCCCCCAAGAAAAACTCAGCCCAGAAAATTTAACTAAGTGTCAAACGACGGATGGACCTAGGGTCCGTAGGTCAGACTACGGAGACTACGGTCCGTAGTCTATGTTTATTGATCAAGACCCCATTTACCCACTCTCTGACAAGAACCACGATTGACCGGTACGGTCCGTAGATGGACCTACGGATCTTAGGTATGACTGTAGGTGAAAATTAGCACATAATTAAGGGGAAAATGCTGTCGGGTCAACTTTAATTGATCATAAATCTTAGCACAAAATGAATTAGGTATCCTATTACCTATTAAATGATAGATAAATGAATTATCTTTCCATATCCACCGAGTTTAATCAGACCTCCGAGTAAAATGTTATGCCCGTTTTTGAAAAGTCAGTCCAGGTCGTCGTTTGGTCTGACAGCAATTAACTCAGGGGTCTTTTGGTCTTTTTCTACTTTGTTTAAATCCTAAGAAATGTCCTTTTTACCCTAAATCATATGATTTTAGTCTTTTAAAGCCTAAAAACATAACTAGAACTTACCTAAGTCAATCATTAATAAAAAAACTTAGAAAATTAGAAGCAAGAAATGAGAAAAAGGACAAGAACCCTAGTTCAAGAACGCAGCAAGGTTCCATCACTTCAAGCCTCGAAATCTAAATATTTCTCCGTGGATTTTATCGCTAGGTATGTGAGATTTTACTACTAGGTTCCTTTCACCCATTGGGTCCCCAATTTCCAGTCAGATTCTTGATTTCCAATATCATGATTAGACCAGGATTTCTAGAACTTCAACAAAACTTAATGAATTTATTAGTTATATAATCCAAATCAGATTAACATGTTATTACTCAGATTATTGCATGAATTTCAGAACCCTAGCTATGTATTTCTATGTTGTGTTTAATTGTAAGGGTTAACAAAAATATATACTGTTAATTTGTCTCTAACCTTATGTATCTTTTGATGATATATTATGGAATAGAATTTTGGAGCTTTTGGAACTATATTCTAATTCTTTAGGTGTGTTCTAAACCAACAAAAATAAGCGGTTCACTTACTTATTTTCTTATATTCGATAAGCATGTGAAAAATATTATCCTAATGTATTAGTACATAATGTAGAAAATACTAATGGAAGAGCGGTTGGGTCCGCTTAGGGGTGAGGATGGGGGATACAAAGATGAGGAAAGGATGAGGTGTGTTAGAGGGTGAGGAGGACATAATCAATATGGAATACCACTTGTTTCACCTCCATACAGTAGAGGAGTTTTTCTCTTCTCTTTTCTTTTTCATCTCTAAGGAACCTTCTTTCTAAATCATTCTTATCAAATTTTTTTAGGTTTACCACTCGGTGTCTGGAGCCTACACTGGAGAACTGCAGGACCTATTCAGGGGGGTGACACTCCCGTCGAGATGTTCTGCATACGCAGTGCTTAAAGTCAAAAATTGTATTCAAGGATAGAGCATTCTTACCATTGCACTATAATCCATGTTGGTGACATTCTTAAATATTGATATGAAAAAGTTGAAAAAATAGTTTTTGAGAAATGTTTTCTTCCATGTAAAAAGATAATCTCTTTTTTTGAGTTTCTTACCTAAACTATCACATATTAGTTAGAGAAACACATCTCAGAGGTGTGTGTAATACACTAATCTCTTTTTTATTTAAAAATAAACCTTGTCACATGAGATTCCCCATGGATAAAAATTTCACCTTGATAATAAATAATTAAACTATTAATATTTGTTAAAAGTCAAAGATTAAAGTTTCACTATTCTTAGAAAGAAATTAATTCTTTTAAAATTTAAAAAATTTACATTATTTCTTTAATTAATGAGTTTCTTTAAATAAATTAGTTTTTGACTAAATTAATTATGTTTGACTGAACCATATACACTTTTTCTAACTCCTTGAGTCATATCTTCATGTATTTATTTTCATATCATCTCCATTTAATTTATAATATAGATGCAATTGTTATTATATGTAAAATGAAAAAATAATTATTATTCTTCATATAAAGGCAAAATGAATTAATTGTGTGTTAAAAAGTCTATTTTGAGTTGATTGTTTAATTGACCTTTGACGGAAAATTATGAGAAAATCTATATCCTATATTAACTTTATAAACTACATTTATTATTATTATTATTATTATTATAAGAGACCTTGATGCTTCTCATTTTCACAAATTGTGTATAGAAGATTGAGAAAAAATAAAGATGGGAACATTTGCTTAAAGTTTTCTTTCTGTTTGTGTTGTTTTCCATTTGCAATTCAGGTAACAATTCTTTAATTTGTTACTAGACTTTTAGAAAATTTATAGTAATGATTCAACTTAGATTTTATTAATATATATATATATATGTATTGAATTTATGAAAGGAAAAAAGATAAAGCTCGAAACAATAATGTGAACTCTATTCTCAATAATCACGACTTTCTAGAAGCAGAACTCAAAATTCAAAGAAGAGTACAAAAAATACCATATTCAAGGTGTTTTTTTTTTGTGTTTGTCTCTCTCGTTATATATACATGTATGTATGTATGTATGTATGTAGATATTTTCCAACAAACACCAAATTCTTGAGCAAAATTAAAAAGAAAGTGAGTTTTCAAACTTCCACATTCTATTTTTTTCTTGTTTCTTCTTTTTTGTTGTGTTTTTTCGTGATGATTTTTTCTCTAAAATTAATTCATGTTTTCATAAAGCATAGATTTTTCTTGATTTTTTTCTGAAATTTTTAGAAGTTCTATAGAATTCTATTAGCTTTTTTTTTCTAAATTGGTTATTCCTTCATTTAGTTCAGGCTGAGGAGAGAGATACGTTAAATCCCGTCTCATTTTGCTCTTGCAATGAAAGAAAATGATTATATCATGGTGAGTTTGATACTTTAAAATTTTTATTTTGTTTTTTCATTATTGCCACCTTTCTATTTACTTTTTCTTCTACAGTTTGACCTAGCAAGTGTTACTGCTTTAGAAAAATAATTGCTTATTTCTCCTATCATGAATCTGAAATCACTTTTCATTTATTGTTTTTATCTCATTTTTATAGTAGGGCAAAACTATCTTGATATATGTACGAAATAAGTCTATGTAATTATCATCATCATGCTAGACAAAATGTTTGAAGCCCCAAATTTAAAGGTGAAATAAAAAAATATTCTTGAAAATTTGAAGGATCATTTTACCATTCATAAAACAAATTTACCTTCCATTAGTTGATCAATTTTAACTTAACAAGAATATATATATTCTTGATATAATATGCTCAAATTGACTATTTAAATCCCCTCTATGCTTAGTAAAACTATTAAGAGTATTTCAATCAATTCCTTTTGATGCCCCATTTTTTATAAACAGATACAATTCTTTAGCTTGATGAATTATATATCATACAACTTCTCGTGCCTTCTCTCAAAACATGGAGAATCCTGGGACTTGAAATTTGAGTAGTGATATTTGTTTGAAACGATCCCGCTGTTTTGAAAAAATTGTGCTTCTTCAATTCCTAGAGGCTGGAGGATTTATAATTATAATGTATTTGTCAAATCAAATTATCAAAACATTTGTTCAAAGGAGATTCAAATTCAAAGAACAAGTTTTCAATTGATGAGTATACAAAATCAAAATTCTTAAAAGGTAGTGTAACCTTTGCTTAAAGTTTTTAATTATCTCTACAATTCTAAAAGAGGTTCTAGTGATACTCAGAACTTCATCCTTATATCTAATCCAAGGAAAATTCGTCCTAAAACAATCCTCATCTTTTCATGAAAAAGAATTTGGTCGTTCACATGCTAACATCACTATACTTGCTGGTGGTAAGATAAAATTCAGCACCAACTTCACAAAATTCATTCTATTTATCAGATGTTTTCCAAAGTCTGCACAAAATTAAAGAAAACAAGCCAGCTCGTTCCATGAACAAGAAAAGATAGAATGAAAATGATTCATTAATTTTTATTTGGGTTTTAGTACAACTGGGGGAGGATGTTGAATAACTCAAGATTTTTTCGTAAAAGATGCATAACTAGAAATGACATAACATAAATATCTTTGAATAAAGTTTGTTTTGACTATCGCGGTTAGTTTCTTGAACTAATGGAGGGATGAATATTGTAACTTTTTTAATAGTAAAAAGATCATTTTTGTTCATTAATATATCACATGCATATAACCTACCTAAGTTTAGCCTATAGGTCAAAGATGGTTTAAGCGCAAAACTCCTCACAAACCCACATTCGTTGACTTCATAGTGGAATTATTTTTGTCACATTCACTAGATTATGTATTAATAACCTGATAAATAGGTTTAATGATTTATGAGATATTTTCATATTTGTATGACTTAATGCTCAATCTATGTTTGGCATAGGCAAAACAACTATAATTTAAAAAGGTTAGTTTTTCATTAATTTATACATGTACTGGGAAATATAACCGTTATCCTATTGCTATTTTTCAAAAAATAAAAACAAGTCTGTTTATTCATTTTCCATGTTTTCTTAAATAGGGAAAAAATTTTCATACATAATATGTTCTAACTTTTTATAATTATTATTATAAGGAGAAAGCTTCATATAGTAGTTCTGCTCCTAATTAATTGAATTGTTTGTTTCTATATTAATACTTTGCTTGTCTACTTTAAATCCATTAGTACAATAGAGGAAATGTTTTACTTTTTGGTACGCATGAATTCTTAAATTTGAATAGATACCTCGATTGATCCCGTCTTTTGATTGATTCCACAGATATTTGGAGTGAAAATTGAAAAGGGAAGGAAATCCCCCATGAAGATTGTGCAAAATAAAAAGTCCAATATAGAAAATGAAGGGAAAATGGGAGAAAATCTAATGCCTAACAAAAAATCCGATGAAGACACTAACACAAAAAATAAAAATGATCTATATGACTTTGTTGAGAAGACGGTGCTTGATAAAGAACAACCAGAAGACATCAAAGGTAATTATTTTGAAACTATTCTTATAGGGTTATGTTAATTTCTATTTTTATCTTTTTGGATGGTGTATCTCAGTAAAAGTGATTGGGGGGGGGTATAGATGTAGAAGAGGCGTATCGTAAATTAAATATCAGCAAGTATTGTTTTCCATTATTGTAAATGATTTATTTTTTCCTTTTTTTGTAAAAATAATTTTGTGTATACATTAGAATTATTTTTTTAGTTATTTTTCAAAACATTGCTTCTTAAAGTGTCTTTTAATTTTTCTTTAAATGCCTAACGTAACATAAATCTATTTCCCATATGTTAAACTTCATATAGAGGAAGCTTCCAAACCTGGAGCAACTATAGATAACATGGATAACAGTCCTGGGATTGGTGCATCCGCTAGATACAAACACGTTCATGAATCAACTTCGAAAGTAAGTGTATTTTCCGTCAGCTTTTTCTCTATGTATACTTATATAACCTGCATAGACTTAAGATTACGTGTCTGCAGCCTCCTAAGGAAGATGTCCGAACCTCCATTCAACAAAATGATATTGTGCAAAGCCCATCACAAGCAAAACGCCAAAAGGTATTTAAGTACACCATAAGTTTAAAATTTTTGCTCCTACTTTTTATTGTCAAGAAGATTAATTATGTATAGGGACTCATTTATTTTCATTAAGATTAAGACGTATTAATATGAATGTACACATATATATTCAGATGTGTGTTGCAATCATGACCTCCATAATTCTTCAAAGGATCTTTTATGGGAATCTGATCTTTAGAATGTTTAGTAGTTCAAAGTAAGTATATTTGTACTTGCCCAACAATTTCACTTTCAAACTTTTATTAACTCAATAAAACTTCAAACTACAAATGTTTACAAACTAATATAACCTTAGAAATCATATACTCTAATACCTAGATTGAGAACCAAACCTCTAGCTTTATGTCCTAGATCTTCATGTTGCCCCCAACTCAAACATCCAACTACACTACATTTCACTGGAAAAAAAATTACGACAAATTTAAGAAAATACTCAAACTAAACAAAATATAATTCTTCAAATTTTTTTCTCCACAAAACTTCAAATAAACATTAATTTGAACTCTCTCATACTAAGACTATATTTTACTTGTATCTCTATGTAAGTGCACGCAAACTTCTTTGAAGAAGACCTTGCACTATTTATAGAACAAAGAGTCGATTCCTACTTCAATTCTACTTAAGCAAATTTGTAGTGATTCCTTTTACTCGTGGGACTTTGAATACTTGTAGTGGTTCCTTTTCCTCATGGGACTGGAGAACTGTATTATTTCCATCGCCTCAACATTATTCTTTGTCTCTATGCCCAGTTCAGATTTGGTCTTTCTATGGTCATATTTGTGGACCATTCTTTTCACCTGTCACTTTTCAAAACCTATATCTTTCTAAAAATTACCCCTTTTGACGATGAAAAACCAATGAATCTGTGTGTGCTTTCAACCTGCTGAAAGATATTACAAAAACATAGAACTCGAAGTAACATATTATAAGACTAGGAAATAATCATACATAACACCATCCCCCTTCTGATATCATAAGAATATATCAATAAAGCATAGAAGTATAATACTAAGGGTTGCAAAGAAATCAACAACACTATCAAGGCTAAAACAATTGGAACTAAAACCAAGTACATTAATAGGTAACCTTATAAATAAAATAAAAGAATACAAGCAATAGAAGATACACTAGGAACACATGGTATGGAAAAGCTAGAAAGGAGTGGATGCGGAAGGAGAGGTAAGGTAAGATCCTTTTTCAGAAAGTCATAGTGGCCTCTGAGATTACTAGAGTTTGTGGATTTTTCAGCTAATAGAACTTCCTGATCTAAAGCAAAGTCAACCTTCGAACACACATTTTCTTCCTCCAAACCAGAATGTTCAAGACCATTAGAATATCCAACTGATTTATTTCTGTCAAATGAGACTTCTTTAGTGAAAAAATCTTTGCTTCCTTAACATTGAACGATGCCCAAAGGCTCTAAAGTGGTGAATTAATCTCCCCTGGGAGGATTAGGCACTGCAACCTAGTTAACCTTACCAGAAGATCCTCAGTGGTCTGATATTGCCATGCTTTATCTAGAGTTCAAAAGTGATCAAAAATCATTTCCAACAAGAACTCATAGCCCAAAAAATGGCGAGTTTTGTCCTAAACACAAATGTCATGCTTATGGCACAAGATTAGACCAACAAAATTGATGGAACCCTAGAAACAAGCATCTCCAAAAGTGTAAGATCTATGAATTGGCCTCAGTGTCTTTTTGGGGTTACGATAAGATATTCTTATGAACAATATCAAACAGTAGGTTATGGAGTGGTAATATTGCAACCTTCTCTACTTTGATATAAAATTCAAAGGTGGGATCATTCGCTAAAAGGCGAGATATTTCTAGGTAAGATGGTAACTCATCTAATATATGAGATAATCCCTATTTACGTAGACCAACCTATATTAGGAACCCCAAAAATTTGTGACATACATTAAAAAATGAGAGTAATGAGACACCATGAACTGTACTAGTATTAGAGGTAGATAACTAGAAGCATTGATCTGAAATAGCCTAGTTTCTTATCTTCACATATGGCGACATATATTGCCATGAAGGAACAAGTTAGTCCAAACATGTATATTTAGAAGAACCATAAGGGTACACATCAAAGAACCACCAAACCTAGTAATAACCCTACTGTGGAGAATAATGTCTTGCTTAAAGTGTATGAACCAAGAATTCCTAACATATAGGGTATCCTCAATATCATCACTTAATTCTAGACCAAATTTATCCCTTCTCATTTCCCCTTATAATTCATCCCGAAGAGATTTAGAAATAAAGAAACACTTCATGACTACCTGAATCAGTAAACTAATCGTTTAAACAGTATAGATGGTACATTTGGAAAGAGTAGGTTGAGAAGCCCATTTTATAGTACGACTAGAGGAAGCCATGCCTTTACCATTCTTAGCCCGTGCTAACTCATTGGGTTCATCAGGTATTTTTGTTGGGTCGGTGGGAGGGATAAATGAGGTTTTTGAGGACTTGGATTTGTTGTTTTAAAAGTAGAGGAGACCTTAATCAAGAGCTCTTTTCACTATATGGGTTATACAAACAAGGATAACCATAAACAACGTAGTAGGAAGAGTCCGTCGAGGTTTATCTATTGGCACGAGCACAGGCTTGCTAGTAGCCTTCTGTAATCTTGAACTTAGTCGATTAGGGACATTATGTGAAATGTGCATGGTATCCTTAGAACATATATTTAATTCCTATATTATGCTAATACGGAATTCCCTTAAACTAGATGTATCAAAGATGAGCCAAGTGGGTGAACCAGGTTCAGCGATAAGGTCCTAGTGTGTTCCTCCTAAATTACCTTAATTTCCAAAAAGAACCCTAGATCCCCTTAAGATGAAGTTGTAAAGTGTGGGAAACATCACGATGATATATTCTAGTGGAATCCACAAACACAATTTCGAGCAAAATAGATGTGCAAACTTGTTCCTCGAAAATAACAATTGTCAAAACTTACTGAGAGAAAGGTTAAGGTAGGATATTGTAGTATTGATAGGTTTGGGGGTGGTGGTGAGGAATCTTTGGTTGGTGGAGTTTTCAGGGTAAGAGGAGTGTGATGGTTTAGTTTACTAGAGGAGGAATTGAGGTTATAGTTAGGGGTGTGTGTATTTAGTGGTAGTGGAGCCATCATGGTTGGTTATATGAGAAATCCAAGAACGCAAAGAGTTTCAAATGGAATAAATTTTAAGTAGGCTTCCATAATGATGGGATGNGTAGGACTTAGGATCATGAGTGAACCCAAGCTAACTCTATGTCTAGCATATATAAAGCATACTGAGAGTAATTGACTAAGACATGTACTCTATGGAAGCTAAAACAATGGATTACTGAAAGTGGCGAATACTCTACTAGTATGAAGGTATTAAACATACAAAGAGTTGAATAACAACTGAAATATTTAACTTCACAATTCAAGTTGATTCTACTAATATGTTTGAAACGCATCTAACTGAGTTGAATTGCTGGGACATGTACCCCATCTAATTCTAACAAAACTGAAAACTAAATAAAAATACCAAGCTTACAAGCATGTCTATTTTCCTCGAAATATGATGACTCATCACTGAAGAAGCTGCTGAAATGAGAACCAAGAATCGATCTACTCGCAATTTGGATACTGAGTTCTAGAACTTACATCATGGAAGGTGTAACAACCCGTATCTAAACCAGACCAAAGATCAGTTTTTTAGAAATATGCAGGTGCAACCGACAGTTACCATCGACGGCCGTAGTCTGATCTACGGCCCGTACTGTGCATCCATCGTTTGAGTCTGAATCCCCCCCAAGAAGAACTCAGCACAGAAAATTTAACTAAGTGTCAAACGACGGATGGACCTAGGGGTCCGTAGGTCAGACTACGGTCCGTAGTCTATGTTTAATTATCAAGACCCCATTTACTCACTCTATGACAAGAACCACGATTGACTAGTACGGTCCGTAGATGGACCTACTTATCGTAGGTATGACCGTAGGTGAAAATTAGCACATAATTAAGGGGAAAATGCAATCGGGTCAACTTTAATTGATCATAAATCTTAGCAAAAAATGAATTAGGTGTCCTATTAACTATTAAATGATAGAAAATTGAATTAGCTTTCCATATCCACCGAGTTTAATCAGACCTCCGAGTAAAATGTTATGCCCGTTTTTGTAAAGTCAGTACAGGTCGTCGTTTGGTCCGACAGCAATTAACTCAGGGGTCTTTTGGTCTTTTCCTACTTTGTTTAAAACCTAAGATATGTCCTTTTTACCCTAAATCATAAGATTTTAGTCTGTTTAAGCCTAAAAACATAACTAGAACTTACCTAAGTCAAATCATTAATAAAAAACTTAGAAAATTAGAAGCAAGAAAGGAGAAAAAAAACAAGAACCCTAGTTCAAGAACGCGGCAAGGTTCCAACACTCCCAGCCTCGAAATCTAAATATTTCTCCGTGGATTTTATCACTAGGTATATGAGATTTCACTAGTGGGTTCCTTTCACCCATTGGGTCCCTAGTTTCAAGTCAGATTCTTGATTCCCAATATCATTATTAGACCAGGATTTTTAGAACTTCAACAAAACTTAATGAATTTATTAGTTATATAATCCAAATCAGATAAACATGTTATTACTCTAATTATTGCATGAATTTCAAAACCCTAGCTATGTATTTCTAAGTTGTGTTTAATTGTAAGGGTTAACAAAAATATATACTGTTAGTTTGCCTCTAACCTTATGTATCTTTTGATGATATATTATGAAATAGAATTTTGGAGCTTCTGGAACTATACTCTACCTCTTTAGGTGTGTTCTAAACCAACAAAAATAAGCGGTTCACTTACTTATTTTCTTTTATTCGATAAGCATGTGAAAAATATTATATTAATGTATTAGTACATAATGTAGAAAATATTAATGGAAGTGGGGTTGGGTCCTCTTAGGGTGAGGATGGGGGATACAAAGATGAGGCAAGGATGAGGTGTGTTAGAGGGTGAGGAGGACATAATCAATGTGGAATACCACTTGTTTCACCTCCATACAGTAGAGGAGTTTTTCTCTTCTCTTTTCTTTTTCATCTCTAAGGAACCTTCTTTCTAAATCATTCTTATCAAATTTTTTTAGGTTTACCACTAGGTGTCTGGAGGAGAACTGCAGGACCCATTCAGGGGGGTTACACTCCCGTCGAGATGTTCTGCATACGCAGTGCTTAAAGTCAAAAATTGTATTCAAGGATAGAGCATTCTTACCATTGCACTATAATCCATGTTGGTGACATTCTTACATATCGAATATGAAAAAATTGAAAAAAAAATATTTTTTGAGAAATGTTTTCTTCCATGTAAAAAGATAATCTCTTTATTGAGTTTCTTACCTAAACTATCACATATTAGTTAGAGAAACACACCTCAGAGGTGTGTGTAATACACTAATCTCTTTTTTATTTAAAAATAAACCTTGTCACATGAGATTCCCCATGGATAAAAATTTCACCTTGATAATAAATAATTAAACTATTAATATTTGTTAAAAGTCAAAGATTAATGTTTCACTATTCTAAGAAATAAATTAATTGTTTTAAAATTTAAAATTTTTACATTATTTCTTTAATTAATGAGTTTCTTTATATAAATTAGTTTTTGACTTAATTAATTATGTTTGACTGAACCATAGACACTTTTTCTAACTCCTTGAGTCATATCTTCATGTATTTATTTTCATATCATCTCCATTTAATTTATAATATAGATGCAATTGTTATTATATGTAAAATGAAAAAATAATTATTATTCTTCATATAAAGGCAAAATGAATTAATTGCGTGTTAAAAAGTCTATTTTGAGTTGATTGTTTAATTGACCTTTGACGGAAAATTATGAGAAAATCTATATCCTATATTTACTTTATAAACTACATTTATTATTATTATTATTATTATTATTATTATTATTATTATTATTATTATTATTATTATAAGAGACCTTGATGCTTCTCATTTTCACAAATTGTGTATAGAAGATTAAGAAAAATAAAGATGGGAACATTTGCTTAAAGTTTTCATTCTCTTTGTGTTGTTTTCCATTGGCAATTCAGTAACAATTCTTTAATTTGTTACTAGACTTTTAGACAATTTATAGTAATGATTCAACTTATATTTTATTTATATATATATATGGATTGAATTTATGAAAGGAAAAAAGATAAAGCTCGAAACAAAAATGTGAACTCTATTTCTCAATAATCACGACTTTCTAGAAGCAGAAATCAAAATTCAAAGAAGAGTACAAAAAATACCATATTCAAGGTGTTTTTTTTTTGTGTTTGTCTCTCTCTCTCTATATATATATATGTATGTATGTATGTATGTATGTATGTATGTAGATATTTTCCAACAAACACCAAATTCTTGAGCAAAATTAAAAAGAAAGTGAGTTTTCAAACCTCCACATTCTATTTTTTTGTTGTTTTTTCTTTTTTGTTGTGTTGTTTCGTGATGATTTTTTCTCTAAAATTAATTCATGTTTTGATAAAGCATAGATTTTTCTTGATTTGTTTCTGAAAATTTTAGAAGTTCTCTAGAATTCTATTAGCTTTTTTTTTCTAAACTGGTTATTCCTTCATTTAATTCAGGCTGAGAAGAGAGATACGTTAAATCCCGTCTCATTTTGCTCTTGCAATGAAAGACAATGATTATATCATGGTGAGTTTGATACTTTAAAAATTTTATTGTGTTTTTTCATTATTGCCGCCTTTCTATTCACTTTTTCTTCTACAGTTTGACCTAGCAAGTGTTACTGCTTTAGAAAAATAATTGCTTATTTCTCCTATCATGAATCTGAAATCATTTTTCATTTGTTGTTTTTATCTCATTTTGATAGTAGGGCAAAACTATCTTGATATATGTAGGAAATAATTCTATGTAATTATCATCATCATGCTAGACAAAATGTTGGAAGCCCCAAAATTTAAAGGTGAAATAAGAAAATATTCTTGAAAATTTGAAGGATCATTTTACCATTAATAAAACAAAGTTACCTTCCATTAGTTGATCAATTTTAACGTAACAAGAATATATATATTCTTGATAGAATATGCTCAAATTGACTATTTAAATCCCCTCTATGCTTAGTAAAACTATTAAGAGTATTTCAATCAATTCCTTTTGATGCCCCATTTTTATAAACAGATACAATTCTTTAAAGAAAACAAGCTAGCTCGTTCCATGAACAAGAAAAGGTAGAATGAAGGAAATGAATCATTGATTTTTATTTGGATTTTAGTACAACTGGGGGAGGATGTTGAATAACTCAAGATTTTTTCGTAAAAGATGCATAACTGAAAATGACATAACATAAATATCTTTGAATAAAGTTTGTTTTGACTATTGCGGTTAGTTTCTTGAACTAATGGAGGGATGAATACTGTAGCTTTTTGAATAGTAAAAAGATGATTTTTGTTCATTAATATTTCACATGGATATAACCTACCTAAGTTTAGCCTATAGGTCAGAGATGGTTTAAGCGCAAAACTCCTCACAAACACACATTCCTTGACTTCATAGTGGAATTATTTTTGTCACATTCATTAGATTATGTATTAAAAACCTGATAAATAGGTTTAATGATTTATGAGATATTTTCATATTTGTATGACTTAATGCTCAATCTATGTTTGGCATAGGCAAAACAACTACAATTTAAAAAGGTTATTTTTTTCATTAATTTATACATGTACTGGGAAATATAACCGTTATCCTATTGCTATTTTTCTAAAAAATAAAAACAAGTCTGTTTATTCATTTTCCATGTTTTCTTAAATTGGGAAAAGATTTTCATACATAATATGTTCTAACTTTTTATAATTATTATTATAAGGAGAAAGCTTCATATAGTAGTTCTGCTCCTAATTAATTGAATTGTTTGTTTCTATTTTAATACTTTGCTTGTCCACTTTAAATCCATTAGTACAATAGAGGAAATGTTTTACTTTTTGGTACGCATAAATTCTTAAATTTGAATAGGTACCTCGAATTGATCCCGTTTTTGATTGATTCCACAGATATTTGTAGTGAAAATTGAAAAGGGAAGGAAATCCCCCATGGAGATGGTGCAAAATAAAAAGTCCAATATACAAAATGAAGGGGAAATGGGAGAAAATCTAATGCCGAACCAAAAATCCGATGAAGACACTAACACAAAAATAAAAATGATCTATATGACTTTGTTGAGAAGACGGTGCTTGATAAAGAACAACCAGAAGACATCAAAGGTTATTATTTTGAAACTATTCTTATAGGGTTATGTTAATTACTATTTTTATCTTTTTGGATGGTGTATCTCAGTAAAAGTGATTGGGGGGGGGGGATATAGATGTAGAACAGACGTATCTTAAATTAAATATCAGCAAGTATTGTTTTCCATTATTGTACATGATTTATTTTTTCCTTTTTTTGTAAAAATAATTTTGTTTATACATTAGAATGATTTTTTTAGTTATTTTTCAAAACATTGCTTCTTAATGTGTCTTTTAATTTTTCTCTAAATGCCTAACGTAACATAAAACTATTTCCCATATGTTATACTTCATATAGAGGAAACTTCCAAACCTGGAGCAACTATAGATAACATGGATAACAGTCCTGGGATTGGTGCATCCGCTAGATACAAACACGTTCATGGATCAACTTCGAAAGTAAGTTTATTTTCCGTCAGCTTTTTCTCTATGTATACTTATGTAACCTGCAAAGACTTAAGATTACGTGTCTGCAGCCTCCTAAGGAAGATGTCCGAACCTCCATTCAACAAAATGATATTGTGCAAAGCCCATCGCAAGCAAAACGTCAGAAGGTATTTAAGTACACCGCAAGTTTAAACTTTTGGCTCCTACTTTTTATTGTCAAGAAGATTAATTATGTATAGGGACTCATTTATTTTCATTAAGATTAAGACATATTAATATGAATGTACACATATATATTCAGATGTGTGTTGCAATCATGACCTCCATAATTCTTCTAAGGATCTTTTATGGGAAATCTGATCTTTAGAATGTTTAGCAGTTCAAAGTAAGTATATTTGTAGTTGCCCAACAATTTCACTTTCAAGCTTTTATTAACTCAATAAAACTTCAATCTACAAACGTTTACAAACTAATATAACCTTAGAAATTATATACTCTAATGCCTAGATTCAGAACACAAACCTCTAGCTTTATGTCCTAGATCTTCATGTTGCCCCCAACTCAAACATCCAACTACACTACGTTTCACTGGAAAAAAAATTACGACAAATTTAAAAAAATACTCAAACTAAACAAAATATAATTCTTCAAACTTTTTTCCCGCAAAACTTCAACTAAACATCAATTTGAACTCTCTCAGACTAAGACTATATTTTACCTGTATCTCTATGGTGCACACAAACTTCTTTGAAGAAAACCTTGCACTATTTATAGAACAAAGAGTGGATTCCTACTTCAATTCTACTTAAGCAAATTTGTAGTGATTCCTTTTACTCGTGGGACTTTGAATACTTGTAGTGGTTCCTTTTCCTCATGGGACTGGAGTACTGTATTATTTCCATCGCCTCAACATTATTTGCCTCTATGCCCAGTTCAGATTTGGTCTTTCTATGGTCATATTTGTGGACCATTCATTGCACCTGTCACTTTTCAAAACCTATATCTGTCTAAAAATTCCCCCTTTTGACGATGACAAACCAATGAATCTATGTGTGCCTTAAACCTGCTAAAAGATGTTACAAAAACATAGAACTCGAAGTAACATGTTATAAAACTAGGAAATAATCATACATAACACCATCCACTTTCTGATATCATAAGAATATATCAATAAAGCATAGCAAAGAAATCAACAACACTATCAAGGCTAAAGCAATTGGAACTAAAACCAAGTACATTAACAGGTAACCTTATAAATAAAAGAAAAGAATACAAGCAAGAGAAGATACACTAGGAACACATGGTATGGAAAAGCTAGGAAGGACTGGATGCGGAACGACAGGTAAGGTAAGATCCTTTTTCAGAAAGTCATAGTGGCCTCTGAGATTATTAGAGTTTGTGGATTTTTCAGCTAATAGAACTTCTTGATCTAAAGCAAAGTCAACCTTCAAACACACATTCTCTTCCTCCAAACCAGAATGTTCAAGACTATAAGAATATGCAACTGATTTATTTCTGTCAAATGAGACTTCTTTAGTGAAAAAATCTTTGCTTCCTTAACATTGAACGATGCCCAAAGCCTCTAAAGTGGTGAATTAATCTCCCCTGGGAGGATCAGGCACTGCAACCTAGTTCACCTTACCCAGAAGATCCTTAGTGGTCTGATGTTGCCATGCTTTAACTAGAGCCCCAAAGTGATCAAAAATCATTCCCAACAAGAACTCATGGCCCAAAACATGACGAGTTTTGTCCTAAACACAAATGGCATGCTTATGGCACAAGATAAGACCAGGAAAATTGATCAAACCCTAGAAACAAGCACCTCCAAAAGTGTTAGATCTATGAAATTGGGCTCAGTGTGTTTTTGGGGTTAAGATAAGATATTCTTATGAACAATATCAAACAGTAGGTTATGGAGTGGTAACATTGCAACCTTGTCTACTTTGATATGAAATTCAAAGGTGGGATCATTCGCTAAAAGGCGAGATATCTCTAGGTAAGATGGTAACTCATATAATATATGAGATAATCCCTATTTACATAGTGAGACCAACCTATATTAGGAACCCAAAAATTTGTGCCATACATTAAAAAATGAGAGTAAATGAGACACCATGAACTGTACTAGTATTAGAGGTAGATAACTAGAAGCATTGATCTGAAATAGCCGAGTTTCTTATCTTCCCATATGGCGACACATATTTCCAGGAAGGAAAAAGTTAGTCCAAACATGTATATTTAGAATAACAATAAGGGTACACATCAAAGAACCACCAAACCTAGTAATAACCCTACTGTGGAGAATAATGTCTTGCTTAAAGTGTATGAACCAAGAATTCCTAACATAAAGGGTGTCCTCAATATCATCACCTAATTCTAGACAAAATTTATCCCTTCTCATTTTCCCTTATAATTCATCCCGAAGATATTTAGAAATAGAGAAACACTTCATGACTACCTGAATCAGTAAACTAATAGTTTAAACAGTACAGATGGCACATTTGGAAAGAGTAAGTTAAGAAGCCCATTTTATAGTACGACTAGAGGAAGCCATGCCTTTACCATTCTTATCCCGTGCTAACTCATTAGGTTCATCAGGTATTTTTGTAGGGTCGGTGGGAGGGATAAATGAGGTTTTTGAGGACTTGGATTTGTTGGTTTAAAAGTAGAGGAGACCTTAATCAAGAGCTCTTTTCACTAAATGGGTTATACGAACAAGGATACCAATAAACAACGTAGTAGGAAGAGTCTGTCGAGGTTTATCTATTGGCACGAGCACAGGCTTGCTAGTAGCCTTCTGTAATCTTGGACTTAGTCGATTAGGGACATTATGTGAAAAGAACCCTAGATCCCCTTAAGATGAAGTTGTAAAGTGTGGGAAACATCACGATGATATATTCTAGTGGAATCCACAAACACAATTTCGAGCAAAATAGATGTGCAAACTTGTTCCTCGAAAATAACAATTGTCAAAACTTACTGAGAGAAAGGTTAAGGTAGGATATTGTAGTATTGATAGGTTTGGGGGTGGTGGTGAGGAATCTTTGGTTGGTGGAGTTTTGAGGGTAAGAGGAGTGTGATGGTTTAGTTTACTAGAGGAGGAATTAAGGTTGTAGTTAGGGGTGTGTGTATTTAGTGGTAGTGGAGCCATCATGGTTGGTTATATGAGAAGTCCAAGAACGCGAAGAGTTTCAAATGGAATAAATTTTAAGTAGGCTTCCATAATGATGGGATGGTTTTTAGTTTGTTGAAAATTATAGTGTAGTATTTGAGTATGGTGGTATAGTTTTTATTGTGACACGTGGAAGGAACATGTTATTGCTTTTAGTTTTGAATTTATGCATTTTGAATCAAGAGTTGAATACACACTTGTATTTTAGGAGAGTCAGACCCCATCTTTCGATCTTTATGCATTCTTTCTTCATGCATAGTATTCTTTAGTAGTCATGGAGGGTGGCTTAGGCAATTTTAATCATCTCTTGTTCAAATTTTTTCTTTTCAAAGTGTTCTCGTGCTAATTCCTTGGTGAAGATATCTATGATTTGTTTTTCAGTAGTGCAAAAATATGGAGACCAACCCTTTTCTACATTGTCCCTTAAAAGTGATGTCGAATGTTAAAGTATTTTGTCCTTTTATGTTGAACTGAATTTTGGCTATGTTTATTGCACTAGTATTGTCACAAAAAATTGGAGCACATCCATTTTTCAACCCAAAGTATTTGAGTTGTTGATCCATAGAAGTTGAAACAAAATAACGTAACAACTTATTGCGCTTCGAAAGTAGATAGAACTAAATATTTGTCTCTGTTTCCCAAGAGATAAAACATGACCTTAAGAAGTTAGCCATACATGTAGTACTCTCAATGTCCACTAAGTCTCCTTCTTAGTTTGCATAAACTCATATCCTACTAGTTCAAAATTTCTTCCTTTTGGGAACTAGAGTCCCAAGTTTGTTGTTCCTTTTAGGTAGCGTAGAATCCTTTTAACAACTTGTAAATGAGGTTCCTTAGGATTATCTTGAAATCGAGGACATGAACCAACACTAAACAAAACTCTCTCATAATTATCAATCGACTCTCTTTGATTTTGATCAGATTTTTCTTCTGAGTTTTCTTCACTTTCTCCGTGTAACAAAGTAGTGTTAACATCATCTGTAGGTGAAGAAATTGATTCGTGTAATTTTCTTTTTCATTTTCGGCATATAATCTTAATGGTTGATCTTGAAGACTTTGGTTTGCTAAACATTTGTTTCAACGAATAATACATGTACTCTCTCTTTTACACACATTAATCTTTTATTGCGTACCTTATAAGCTTTTCTATATAAAGAATATCCTAGAAGAATTCCGTCATCATTTCTAGAATCATACATTCCTAATATATTCTTTCCATTATTATGAATGAAAAATTTACACCTGAAGGTTCTTAGGTGAGATATGTTAGGCTTTATGCATTTTAGTAATTCATAGGGAGTTTTATTTAGCATGGATCTAGACATGCATCTATTTATAGTATATCATGCAGTATTCATGGATTGATCCCAAAATTGATTAGATATGTTGCTAGAAATCATCATACTATAATCCATTTCTTGAAGGGTTCTATTTTTCCTTTTTCCTACTCCATTTTGTTGAGGAGTCCTAGGAGCAGAGAAATTGTGGTCAACCCCATGAGATTCATAATATTGAACAAAGTTAGAGTTCTCAAATTTAGTTCAATGATTATTTCTGATAACCACCAGTTGTTTGTCAAGTTTCTTTTGAAGTTTTCTTATTAATATACAAAAGGTTTCAAATGCATAATAAAATGTACCTTGTAAACTCCTCTATTAGTAAACACAGATTTTCCTACTATACTTCTAACCCTCACAGGTCCACATATATCCATGTGTACCAATTCTAAGGATCTGGTTGATCTTATAACCTGTTTATATTTAAAGAACGATTTTAGCTATTTTCTTCGAGTAAATCCTTCACAAAATGTTTCTTCTTTAAACTAGGTTTAGGAAGTCCTGTTACTAAATCTTGAGTAATAAGTTTTTTTAGTTAATTGTATGACTAGAATGACCTAGACATTTATACCATAGTGAAGGATCTTTATCCATTACACATACACATATAAGATTTTCAGCCCATACCTTTGTAGTATATACAATATATACATGCTATATTTTTGTCCTGTTAAGAAAATTTTCTTTGTTTTAAGATTTATTACTTCAACTCCTATGGAAAAGACAATTACCTTGTTTCCTTTTATCACAAAGTTGTGATATGCTGAGCAAGTTGTGATTCAAGACTCCAACATATTACACATTTTCGATTGAGTGTTCACTAGTCTTACCTATTTTGCCAATGTCTTTAACCTGTCCTTTTTGTCCACAGCCAACTACTATTCCATGTTAGTTCTAATATTTTTGTTATTATTGATTCTGGTTGTAGGACATGTGTTTCTAGAGTTACAAGGATTCCCATTCATAGATTGGTTATCAAAACCTATTCTAGCTTTTGTGCTATGGATGTTAGTTCCTAGATGGGTTACAACCATGGAAAACTTAGTCCATTTATTTGCTTGTTCATACTAAAATATTTAATTCTAGATTATTTGTCTGAGAATAATTTGTGTTTAAGTCTTTTGACATCTTATTAATGTAGGGGCTGGTCAGTCTCCATATTTTTTCCTTAGCAATGACACTTAATTTTAAGTTTTCAGTTTTGAGAGAAAGGTTACAAGAATCAAGTTGATGAGTCTTTTCAAGAAGATCTTTGTTCTTTTCTTATAGCTCAGTATTGAGTTTTACAAGATCAATGTACTCAAACTTCAGACTAGTCATCGAAGCTACCAACTAATTCTTGTCACAGTTCAGTTCTTGTTTGGTATTTATGAGAGTGAGCATTAAATATGATAATTTCTTCTTTGGTTTTATCTATACCTGTTTCCAATTAGCATATAGAGCTTGATTATTTTCCTTTTCATTATTTTTCCTTTTGTTTCCTAGTTCTCTTTTCTACTTTTCTATCCTTTATTGTCTCCACTCAACTTTCCACATAGGACAATTCTTGACTCGATGGTCAGTTTCACCACATTTATAACATCCTTCATTTCAGGCCTTTTTTGTGCTATTCTCCTTGGTAGGAGAAGGTTTCTTTCCATAGTTCTTGTCTTTCTTGAAGAGTTCCTTGAAATTGATGCTTATCATGGATATATCATCATCAATAGATCTGATTAATCATTCTCATCAGTTGCCTTGAGAGCAAGACTCTTATCTTTATTTCCTTCACTTCTTTTGGCACTTTCGACATACTTCTCATATGTTTTTAGATTTTCTACAAGCTCATCGAATTTTTTTTTAAGTCTTGGCCTCTCTTATAGAAGTAAATTTGATTTTCCATGATCTAGGTATATTTGAAGAACCTTATCTACATGTTCCTTTGTAGTGTATTCCTAAAGACATTAATTCGTTGACCACTCTGGTGAATCTAGTGATCACATCCTTAAGTCACTCTCCATTTTTCATATTGAAAGACACATATTCAGTGCATATTCTAGCAATTTGGAACTTTTGAACTCGGGTAGTACCTTCATGTGCGTTTAGAAGCGTATCGCGTACTTGTTTAGCAGTGGTACATTGGAGGTGTGGTTTAACTTGTAAGGTCCGATTCAACATAAGAGAATGCATTAAGCCGTGTCAATCTTTCCTAGCATCTTGTAGTCAACTTCTCCATATTGAGCCTTAGGTTTAAGAATTTCCTTTCCTTCGTTGTCCTTGATTGTAGGCATTAAAGGTCCATTAGTAACTCTCACCCATAGTTCATAGTCTTCAACTTGAATGAAGTCCTCAATTCTTGCCTTCAACTAAAAGTAATATTTATTTCCCACTAAATATGGGCAGCCTATTTATGTGTTTTCGTTGACTGTGTCCAAGTGGAGGTGCAGAATTCATAGTGTTCTGACCTTGACTTATTAGACTCCTTATTAAGATATCCAGCTCTGAGAATAATTGTTTTAATTATGACCTCTATAATTCTTCTAGGGATCGTGTATGGGTTATATGTTCTTTAGAATATTCAGTATTCCAAAATAAGTCCGTTTGTAATTTCCCAACAGATTCACTTTCAAACTTTTATAAACTCAATAAAACTTCAAACTACAAATAATTACATATTAATGTAGCCTAAGGAATTATAAACTCCAATTTCTCCCACATCTTTAAGTTGCCCCCAACTCAAAGATCCAAAAACACTAAATTTTATAGGAAATGAATTACGACAACTTTAACAAATGACTCAAACTAAAAATACTAGGATTCTTCAATGATGTTCTTCGCAGCACTTCAACAACACTTCAATTTGAACTCTCTCACATTAAGACTATATTTTACTCGTATCACTCCATGTAAGTGAACAACCTTTTTTCGAGAAAACTATGCTCTATTTATAGAACAAGAGTCCTTTCCTACTTCAACTATACTTCAAAAAACTCCTAGCGATTCCTTTTCCTCATGAAACTTGGAATTCTTGTAGTTGTTCTTTTTCCACATGGAACTTGGAGTACTGTATTATTTCCACCGTCTCAACATTATTCTTTTTCTCTATGTGCAATTTGGATTTTGTCTTTTCCGATCATGTTTGTGGAACTCGTTGCTTGCACCTTTCACTATTCAAAACCTATCTCTACCTAACAATGTGAATTAAGATCTAGATGTACGTATTTGAATGTTCATTTGAATATTAAGATAGTCTGTGGATCTGAACACCAAATGATTAAGTTTGTTTGTTTTCAATATCTAATTGTGCATATGAAATTACAGTGTATCTATAAAAATTATAAAATCTCATTTCAGCAAAATAATTTTTTTTGATAGAAAATAATATCAGAAAAAACTATATTTTATATAAACATTTATCATCTAAAATACAAATAAAACTTATATATTAATATAAAAATATACCACAACAAGATAACATGAACTTTTTAAAGAATTAACTAATGTCCATCAAAATCTCCAAATAATTGGAAGGCTAATGTTAGCTTTGTCAACACTTGTTTGTTATATTCAGATATGTTTGAACTCTGTAAACATGGATAAGTTGAAAAATAAAACCTCTAATTAGGGAAAAAATTCTTATTTTTCGTGAGATTGATTACATATGTAGAGGCAGTGTTTTGCTACAACTATTTATTTTAGTCATCAATGAGATTGCAAAGAGAGAATTGCATTGAATTCACACATATCAGAAGGTTAAGTTTTTTCCTTTAAAATCATAAATGGGATATCATAAAGCACAATAGTAGTTGAAGAGGAGAAAAAAATTGTACGTGGTTGAGAAGAAAAGTAAGTGTGTGAAGAATAACGAGCCTCTGAACGGTGTTAAGATTTTGTTATAGATCTTATTCTTTCAGATTTGTTAAGACCCATTCAGAGGTTTAAGAGGAAAGAAAACAAATGCACTTCATGGGTTGATTTAAATGATTAATATTTATGTTCTTCATCATTGATAAATATTTTTTCTATTTATCTCCATTTCAGAGCCCTATTTGCTGGAGTTAATAGGAACTTCGACATCGATTCATTGGATTAATCTGCTTTTTCTTTTTACGCTTATGTTTTAGATGGCTATTGGAGGTAACAGTCGTCCACAATCAACACGGCCTCGTACAAAAGCTTCTGCACAAAGGCAAAATCCTACAAATATCGGAAAGTATGATGAACTCTAGAGATTTAGTATTATTTCCGATGGATTGGGGTATGTATTAATGTAATCTTTTTAATCATTTTGTTAATAAGTGGAACCTTGTGTAAAATGAGAAGTGCACTATAAACTACTTTAGCCGCATTATTATATTTTGATGTTTTGTTCTTGTATTCATTTGTTTTGATTTTGCAGTAGCTTCTGTAATATCACAATTTTAAATATAATGCAGGTTTTATCCTTCTACTCATCTTTTGAAGGCTATGGTCCAATCAATGTGTTCGTTTTATCACGATCCATGGAGGTACTGGAAAGATGTTCCATTGAATATTAGAGAGAGAATGTTTAATGACTTCAAGGTAAAAGTCAATCGATTATCTACTTGAAGTATGTAATAATTCTTTGGTCTCAAACAAGTTAATCAGTCTAGATGCATGACATATATATTAGTGATGTATATATTGTTTAAATAGAAACACTTATTATATTGGACATTTAATTAATCTAAAAGTTCAATTATATGCAGATGAAGTGTACATGGTCTCTCGAGCATGAGAATAAGACACGAGAATTATTTTTCAGAAAATGTTCTTGCAAGTTGAGTGATTTGCTTTGGTATGACCAAAAAAATGATAAGAGGCCATCATGGATTAGTGAAGATATATGGAAAACATTGAATGAGCATTGTACCTCTCCAAAGTTCAAAAAGAATACAGTCAAAAAGGAAGCTCAAACATCTGTTCTACCCCGTTCTCCTCAGCCTTCTGATAAGGACGAGTAAGGTAAATTTAAATTATACATCAAACTCCATGTAGTACCTCACATGGTTATATGTAGATTTTAGTATCACCTATAAGTAGTCTTTTAGTTATTGGATGATTGTGTATTTCAGTATTTCAATTCAGTACATCTAAATTTTATGTTATTTTACTTGGTTATTGCGTCTACATGTCTTATAGATTCATCATGCTTAGTTATTAACTTATCATGTGTTATCTTACCTACTCAGTATATTCATAGTACTAATATATACTTTCTGCCAATATTGTTTAATAATATAGGTTCCAACACTCAATGTCCAGCTTGCAGTTAATTATTAGTACTATCTCCGGTGAGCAACATCAGAGTTGGTGAGTCCTCATCTTTTTGAGGACAACACTTATATCTCCTTTCAGTCCTTTACTTTCAATTTCAAACAGTTGGAGTTAGCTNCTTCATGGGTTGATTTAAATGATTAATATTTATGTTCTTCATCATTGATAAATATTTTTTCTATTTATCTCCATTTCAGAGCCCTATTTGCTGGAGTTAATAGGAACTTCGACATCGATTCATTGGATTAATCTGCTTTTTCTTTTTACGCTTATGTTTTAGATGGCTATTGGAGGTAACAGTCGTCCACAATCAACACGGCCTCGTACAAAAGCTTCTGCACAAAGGCAAAATCCTACAAATATCGGAAAGTATGATGAACTCTAGAGATTTAGTATTATTTCCGATGGATTGGGGTATGTATTAATGTAATCTTTTTAATCATTTTGTTAATAAGTGGAACCTTGTGTAAAATGAGAAGTGCACTATAAACTACTTTAGCCGCATTATTATATTTTGATGTTTTGTTCTTGTATTCATTTGTTTTGATTTTGCAGTAGCTTCTGTAATATCACAATTTTAAATATAATGCAGGTTTTATCCTTCTACTCATCTTTTGAAGGCTATGGTCCAATCAATGTGTTCGTTTTATCACGATCCATGGAGGTACTGGAAAGATGTTCCATTGAATATTAGAGAGAGAATGTTTAATGACTTCAAGGTAAAAGTCAATCGATTATCTACTTGAAGTATGTAATAATTCTTTGGTCTCAAACAAGTTAATCAGTCTAGATGCATGACATATATATTAGTGATGTATATATTGTTTAAATAGAAACACTTATTATATTGGACATTTAATTAATCTAAAAGTTCAATTATATGCAGATGAAGTGTACATGGTCTCTCGAGCATGAGAATAAGACACGAGAATTATTTTTCAGAAAATGTTCTTGCAAGTTGAGTGATTTGCTTTGGTATGACCAAAAAAATGATAAGAGGCCATCATGGATTAGTGAAGATATATGGAAAACATTGAATGAGCATTGTACCTCTCCAAAGTTCAAAAAGAATACAGTCAAAAAGGAAGCTCAAACATCTGTTCTACCCCGTTCTCCTCAGCCTTCTGATAAGGACGAGTAAGGTAAATTTAAATTATACATCAAACTCCATGTAGTACCTCACATGGTTATATGTAGATTTTAGTATCACCTATAAGTAGTCTTTTAGTTATTGGATGATTGTGTATTTCAGTATTTCAATTCAGTACATCTAAATTTTATGTTATTTTACTTGGTTATTGCGTCTACATGTCTTATAGATTCATCATGCTTAGTTATTAACTTATCATGTGTTATCTTACCTACTCAGTATATTCATAGTACTAATATATACTTTCTGCCAATATTGTTTAATAATATAGGTTCCAACACTCAATGTCCAGCTTGCAGTTAATTATTAGTACTATCTCCGGTGAGCAACATCAGAGTTGGTGAGTCCTCATCTTTTTGAGGACAACACTTATATCTCCTTTCAGTCCTTTACTTTCAATTTCAAACAGTTGGAGTTAGCTAGGGGTATGTCCTAGCAACTCATCTTAGAGAGATTTTAAGACAAGTCAGTTCAAATTCAACTATGTGTACTCAGTTATTCGTCTACTGATATTTCTAGAGTCCTTTAGTTTGGCATTCAATATATAATTTTTTTTAACTTAGTTTCATGCTAGTCCACGAGGTTTCCTTGGGGTCATATGTGGCTCCAAGCACCATGTCACGACTAGGGGCAATCTCGAGTAGTGAGATGATTCTCAAAAATTAGTTGTTGTCCTTAGTACATACAAATTACTAATAACGTTTGTCGCTTTATTCGACATCGAAAATTTTTGACAGATTTATTAAATTATATAATATGATATTTAATATCTTCAATTCATCATTCTCATATTTCCAATCTAAAGGTGGTAAAGATAACGATAAAACACAATTTATGTCCATATTCCATCATAAGAGAATTATTCACCAATTATATTACCCTTATACGCCCCCCCACCCTCCCCCCTCAAAAAAAATGGTCATGTTGAGCACAAACATCACCACCTCAATAATTTTTAATTTGATGCTTACTTTCCAGGAACTAGCCCTTGCATCATTTTGGCCTAAATCTCTAGTTTACGCTACTTAAATCATTAAAGGATACAATGTCAAAATTTGAAGTTCTCCGCACCATTTCAATGTTCATTCCAAAAAGAGTCTGATTTATGCCTTATCTATTTTGGTCTAATCGTTTCCATTTACTATATTATATTTCACTTATTGTTTTCCAGCTATATGAATTTTGTAGTAAGCAAAGTTTTAAAAGTATCTCATCCTAACTTAAAGTTGCAAAAATACAGTATTTGATTGTAACTATATCTCACAATCGAGGCAACCCCTTTACGTAACATAGAACTTAGGATCATGAGTGACCCCAAGCTAGCCCTATGTCTAGCATATATAAAGCATACTAAGAATAAATTGAATTAGACATGTACTCTGTGGAAGCTAAAACAATTGATAACTGAAAGTGGGGAATACTCTACTGGTATGAAGGTATAAAACATACAAAGAGTTTAATAACAACTGAAATATTTAACTTCAAAATTCAAGTTGATTCTACTAATATATTTGAAAAGATCTAACTTAGTTGAATTGTTGTAACATGTACCCCATCTAACTAATAAACTAAAAACTAATTAAAAAGACTAAGATGACAAGCATGTTTATTGTCCTCGAAATATGATGACTCATCACTGAAGAAGCTGCTGAAATGCGAACCAAGAATCAATCTAAGCGCAATTTTGATGCTGAGTTCTGGAACTTACATATTGAAGGTGTAACACCCTGTATCTAAAACAGACCAGAAATTAGTTTCTCAGAAATCTACAGGTGCAACCGACGGTTACCATCGACGGACTGTACTCTGATCTATGGCCCTGTACTGTGCATCCGTCGATTGAGTCTAAATCCCCCAAATAAAAACTCAGCTCAAAAAATTTGACTAAGTGTCGAACGATGGACGGACCTACGGTTCCTAGGTCAGACTACGGTCTGTAGTCTGTGTCTGTCGATCAAGACCCCATTTACCCACTTTATGACAAGAACAACGATGACCAGTATGGTACGTAGATGGACCTACTGATTGTAGGTATGACCGTAGGTGAAAATTAGTAGACAATTAAGGGGAAAATACAGTTGGGTAAAGTTCAATTGATCATAACTCTTAGTACAAAATGAATTAGGTGCCCTATCACCAATGAAATTATAGATAAATGAATGAACTTTCCATACCCACCATGTTTGCTAAAATCATATCTCCGAGTAAAAAAGTTATGCCCGTTTTATTAAAGGCTTGTCGAACAGACCCAACCTATGGACCCAAACGATGGACCGTCAATTGAACGACGGCCCATCAGTCCAGGTCGTCATTTGGTCTGACAACAATTAACTCAGGGGTCTTTTGTTCTTTTCCCACTTCGCTTAAACCCTAAGATACGTCGTTCTTACCCAAAATCATCAGATTTTAGTCAGTTTAAGCCTAGAAATATAACTAAAACTTGCCTAAGTCAAATCATTAATAAAAAACTTAGAAAATTAGAAGCAAGAAAGGAGAAAAAGATCAAGAACCCTATTTCAAGAAAGCAAAAAGGTTCCATCACTTCTAGTCCCGAAATCAAAATATTTCTCCGTGGATTTCATCACCAGGTATGTGGGATTTCACTAGTGGGTTCCTTTCACCCATTGGGTCCCTACTTTTCAGTCAGATTCTTGATTCCCATATCATGATTAAACCTAGAGTTTCTAGCATTTCAACAAAACTTAATGAATTTATTAATTATATGTTCCAAATCAGATTATTATGTTATTACTATGATTATTGCATGAATTACAGAACCCTAGCTATATATTTCTTTAGTTCTTGAATTACACATTCTAGGTCAGATATTTCAGTTACGTCAGATATAAATGCCTCAGTTATAAATACATAATTACCAGATTAATTGTTGCATTCTGAGTTTGCATGTTCAGTTTTGAGCTATCCAGTTTTTACAGAAACTCAGTCATAATTAGTTAATTACATAATTCATTAGGAGTAGTATAACACCGAGTTGGACTAGGGTTCATCATACCCAATTAGTCCCAGAATTACTATCCAAATAGGTTGTAAGTCCCCTTTGTGGACGATCAGTTTAGTGATCACGCTAGCATGCCTTCATACCTCTAGCAGGGTATATTGGGTCCTCTCGATGGGGCGTATACATCGAACTCCAAATTTAGCTCATGTGGTTTTATTATTGGTTATTAGTAGCTTCCACAGTTCAGTGAGACTCTATTGAATCGACCATTTATCAGTATATTCACTATTCAGTTCCAGCATGTTATGAATTGGTCATTGCATTTAGTTACCTCAGCATTAAGTGTATCATGTTCAGACTATTATACTTGTTTTGTGCTTGTTCAATTATGTTCTATTTCAGCTTTACCCTACCCTACATGCTCAGTACCTTTAAGTACTGATGCATACATGTGCTACATCTTCTCGTGATGTATGTTCAGGTTCTCAACATCCACATCGCGCTTAGGTCAATTTTTTTATCTCCAGTTTAGTAGATTCAGTGGTGAGTCTTAATACTCCGAGGACAATAGTCATGAGATCATTTCAATATTCTAGTCATTTAGTTTCATTTTTACTAGACTTAGTTGGGTCTTATCCCAGTATTTCTAGTCAGTTAAAGACTTATTTCAGATATAGTTAGTTTTAGCTTAGCATTGAGTTAATAACTTCTTTGTATTAAAATCATTGTTTTCAAATATATCAGTTATAGAATATGGGTATTCCCTATCTTTGTAGCTTAAATTATGATTTAGCTTTTGCGTTCAGCTTATTATCTTTAGTATGCTCATGATTATGCCAGCAGGGTTATCTTGGGATCACTTGTGGTTGTGGTCCTAGGTTCCGGGTTCGCGTCTCCGGTGTAGCTCGAGGCGTGACAAAATTTGGTATCAAAGCACTAGGTTTAAGAATCCTAGGATGTTTGAAAATCCGTACTAAGTCGAGTCCTTTTTATGGGTTTGAAGTGCACCACATCTAATGTGAGAGAGGCTACAAAGTGTTTCTGGAAAACTTCACCTTTCTGTTACTCTTATCGTGCGTAAGGTATGATCTTATTCCACTCTAACTTGACGTTCTACATTTTAAATCATGCCTACTTGTAGAGTTAATTCTAGGAATGTGAATGCCAGGAATGCAAACGCAACTCCTCCAGTCTCAGGTCAGGAAGTATCCAATGCTAAGTTCAAGAATGCCATACAAATGTTGGCTCAGAGTATGACCAACCAGAACAATCGGGTTCATGTGAATGAAAATGGTGGATCAGCAGCAGCAAGGTTCCGTGACTTTGTTAGGATGAATCCGCCTGAGTTCTTAGGATCACAAAATAATGAGGATCCTCAGAATTTCTTGGATGAGATTAAGAAGATCTTTGAGGTAATGCAAGTCACTAGGAATGATCAGGTTGAGTTGGCATCATACCAGTTGAAGGATGTTGCTTATATCTGGTATACTCTGTGGAAGGAAAATAGGGGTATACAGTGCAACTGCTATTACATGGGATTACTTTGGTGAGGCCTTTCTGGACAAGTTTTTCCCAATAAAGTTGAGAGAATAAAAGGCTCAGGAATTCATGAATTTAAGGCAGGGAAACATGACGGTCCAAGATTATGGGCTGAAGTTTAACCAACTCTCCAGGTATGCTCCTCACATGGTTGCAGACTCCAGGCCTCAGATGAATAAGTTCTTGTATGGAGCGTCAGATTTGGTGAAAGTGTAGTGCAGAAATACTATGTTACTGGGAGTTATGAACATTTGTAGGCCTATGACTCATGCTCAGCAGGTTGAGGGTGATAAGCTTAGGGAACAGGCTAAGGAGAAAAACAAGGCATGGACTGGGAACTATGACTATTCTCAGCAGAAATTGGGTGGCGGAAATCGCACATAAAGTAGTCAAAAGTTTTCAGCTCCAGCCCCTTCATCAGCTAGTGTTCCATCCTCCACGAACAGGTATGACCAAAAGGTTAGAGCACCAGGCTCTAAGTCTCAGGGAAGCTTTTTAGGTACCAAGACTTACCCCACTTTCCCTAAGTGTGGTAAGAACCATCCGTCCGAGTGTCTCGTTCGAAAAGAAAGAAGTTTTAGGTGCGGTCAATCTGGTCACATGTTGAGAGATTATCCTTCTAGACAGGGTCAAAAAGGTGGTAATGGTGGAGCTCACTCTACAACATCATCAGCACCAACAAGTCACCCGATTCAGCAGGATAACTCATCTGGTACAGGTGGCGGTGAGCGCCAGAAAAGGTTGTATGCTCTTCAGGCTCGCCAGGATTAGGAAGGTTCTCCTGATATAGTCATTGGTACATTACGAGTCTTTGACCTTGATGTTTATGCATTGTTAGATCCAGGGGCTACTCTTTCCGTTGTAACTTCTTTTCATGGAAGTACAATTTAGTGTTAGTCCAAAAACTCTCTCAAAACCTTTCTCAGTCTCTATTCCAGTCGGTGGCCCAGTTATAGCTAGACGGCTATATAAAAATTGCCCTGTCACAGTATCCTAGAAAGTCACCTAAACAGATCTTGTAGAGTTAGAAATGGTAGACTTTTATGTCATTATAGGCATGGATTGACTACATTCCTGTTATGCCTCAGTAGAATGTAGAACTAATATTGTTCGTTTTAAGTTTCCAGACGAACCAATCTTAGAATGAAAGAGTAGTAGCTTAGTGCCTATTGGTCGATTCATTTCTTACCTTAAGGCCAGAAAGATGATATCTAAGGGTTATCTTTATCATCTAGTTAGGGTTAAGAATTCTAACTCTGAAAACCCAACTCTTAAGTCAGTTCTAGTAGTCTGTAAGTTTCCAAAAGTTATTCCAGAAGATCTTCCCGGAGTCCCTTCCGAAAGGGAAATCGACTATGGAATTGATCTCCTTCAAAATATCCATCCTATTTGTATTCCTCCTTACAGAATGGCTCCAGCGGAGCTTAAGGGATTGAAAGAGCAGTTTAAAGACCTTTTTGATAAGGGCTTCATCAGACTTATATTTCACCATGGGGTGCACCAGTATCGTTCATAAATAAGAAAGATGGTTCTCTCAGAATGTGCATTGACTATAGATAGTTGAACAAGTCCACAATCAAGAATTAGTATCTCATCCCTAGGATTGATGACTTATTTGACCAACTTCAAGGTGCTAGTCACTTCTTAAAGATAGACTTCAGATCGAGTTATCACCAGCTTAGAGTCAGAGATAGTGACATTCCAAAAACGACCTTCAGAACTCGGTATGGTAATTATGAATTTGTAGTAATGTCATTTGGACTAACTAATACTCCTGCAGCTGTAACACCCCATAGCAAAAAACAGACCAAAAATAAGTTTTTCAGAAAAAATTGCAAGTGCTACCAATGGTGGCATCGACGGACCGTAGCCTGAACCACGGTCCGTCCTGCACAACCGTCGATGGGATCAAAAACACCCAAAAATTTTAGCCTAGAAAAATTGGTTAAGTCTTGGACGACGGACGGACTTACGGTCCGTAGGTCAAACGACGGTCCGTATTCCGTGACCGTCGATCAAGACTCCCTTCAACCACTCTCTGACAAGAGCTATGGATGACCAGCATGGTTCGTAGGTGGACCTACGGTCCGTAGGTGGAAAATTTGCAGCCAGTTAAAGGGAAATGCATTTGGTTCAACTTAAAATGATCATTACTCTTAGCACAAATGAATTAGGTCTCCTATAACCTACCCACAGATAGATAATTGAATTATCTTTCCATAGCCACCAACCTTGATAAAATCAGACCTAAGAGTAAAAAGTTATGCCCATTTTAGTAAAGTCCTGTCGAACAGTCCCTCACGACTGACCCAACGACGGAGCATCGGGCGCACGATGGACCGTCAATCCTGGCCGTCGTGAGGTCCGACAGAAAACTTCTCAGGGGTCTTTTTGACCTTTCCCACTCTGTTTAAACCCTAAGTTACGTCGTTTTACCCTAAATCATCAGATTTTAGTAAGTTTGAGCCTAGAAACATGATTAATACATATCCAAGTCAAATCATTAAATCAAAACTTAGAAAATTAGAAGCAAGACAGGAGAAAAAAGCTCAAGAACCCTAGTTCAAGAACGCCAGTAGCTCCAGCAATTCCAACCCTGAAACTTAAGTATTTTTCCGTGGATTTCATCACCAGGTATGTGGGATTTCACTAGTGGGTTCCTTTCACCCATTGGGTTCTTAGTTTCAGTCAGTTCTTAATTCTCTTATCATGATTAAACCTAGGGTTTCTAGAACTTTGATATAACTTCATGAATTTATTAAATATATGTTCCAAATTAGATTATCATGTTATTGCTCAGATTATCGCATGAATTTCAGAATCCTAGCTTTGTATTTCTTTAGTTCTTGAATTACACATGCTAGGTCAGATATTTCAGACACTTCAGATATACATGCCTCAGTTATAAATGCATAATTACCAGAATTAATTGTTGCATTCTCAGTTTTCATGTTAAGTTTTGAGCTATCCTGTAGTTAGAGAAATTTAGATATAATCAGTTAATTTATAGAACTCATTGGGAGTAGCATAATACCGAGTTGGACTAGGGTTTAGCGTACCCAATAGTCCCAGAACTACTAGCGAAGTAGGTTGTAAGTCCCCTCTGTGGGAAATCAGTTTAGTGATCACGCCAGCATGCATTTATACCTTTGGCAGGGTATATTGGGTCCTCTCGATGGGGCGTATACATCGGACTCCACATTTAGCTCATATGGTTTTATATCGGTTATTAGTAGCTCCCACGGTTCAGTCAGACTCTCTGCATTGACCATTTATCAGTATATTCAGTATTCAGTTTCAGCATGTTATAAATTGGTCATTGCATCCAGTTAGCTCAGAAATCAGCACATCACGTTCAGATTATTATACTTATTTTTGTGCTTGTTCAGTTATATTTTATTCTCCAGTTGGGGGAGCGACTCTGGGACGAATTTTTAACGTGCTCGGAGAGCCTGTTGATAATTTAGGGCCTGTAGACAGCTTTAGTCTATCCGACATGCTCAGTACCTTTCAAGTACTGACGCATACGTGCACTAGATCTTCTCGTGATGTCGATTCAGGTTCTCAGCAGATTCACTGGTGAGTCCTCATTCTCCGTGGACAACACTCATGAGTTTGTATTTAGTCATTTCGTTTCAGTTTTTGCTAAATTTAGCTGGTGCTTGTCCCAGTATTTCTAGTCTAGTTTAGAGGCTATTTTCAGACATAGTTAGATTCAGCTTAGTATTGAGTTAATATTTCTTTTGTATTAAACTCATTGTTTTCAAATATCTCAGTTATAGAATATAGGTATTCCCCATCTTTTCATTTTAAGCATGATTTAGCTTCCGCGGCAGTTTATTATCTTTAGTATGATCATGATCATGCCAGCAGGGTTAGCTTGGGATCACTTGTGGTCCTATGTTCCGTGTCCGCGTCACGGGGGTAGCTCGGGGCGTGACAACAGCTTTCATGGATTTGATGAACAAAGTGTTCAAGTAGTACTTGGACTTGTTCGTTGTTGTCTTTATTGATGATATCCTCATTTACTCTAGGAATAAGGAAGAATATGCGAGTTATTTGAGACTTATTCTACAGACTCTCAAAGATCGACAGTTATTTGCTAAGTTTAGCAAATGTGAGTTTTGGTTGCAAGCTGTGGCTTTCCTTGGTCAGAATGTATCTAGCAAAGGGATCTGAGTGGATTCACAGAAGATAGAAACAGTGAAACAATGGCCCAAGCCTACCTCTGCTACAGGTACAGAAGTTTCTTAGGTCTAGTCGGTTATTATAGAAGGTTCGTGGCAGGATTCTAATCCATAGCCTCACTATTGACTAGGTTAACTCAAAAGATGCTCAAGTTCCAATAGTCAAATGTTTGAGAAAAGCTTTGTAGAATTGAAAACAAGATTGACTACAACTCCTGTCTTGACTCTACCAGAGGGTTCAGATTGTTATGTGATCTATTTTGATGAATCTAGAGTTTTCCTAGGTTGTGTATTAATGCAGCAAGATAAGGTTATAACTTATGCCTTTAGACAACTTAAGGCTCATGAGAAGAACTATCCAACCCATGACCTCGAGCTTTGTAGCAATGGTGTTTGCACTCAAGATATGGAGACACTACTTATATGGTGTTCATGTAGATGTGTTCACTGATCATAAGAGCCTTCAGTATGTGTTCAACCAAAAAGAGTTAAAATCTTCGCCAGAGGTGATGGCTTGAGTTCCTTAATGATTATGATATGAGTGTGCGTTATCATCCTGGGAAGGAGAATGTAGTAGAAAATGCTCTTAGTAGATTATCTATAGGTAGTGTATCCCATGAGGAAGAAAGGAAGGAGATAGTGAAGGATGTCACGGGCTTGCTCGCTTGGGATTTCGCCTTATGAGCATATAAGACAGTGGTGTAACAGTTAAGAATGGGGCATAATCTTCTTTGATAGTGGAGGTTAAGGAAAAGCAAGACAGTGATCCAATCTTACTTGAACTTAAGGGTGCAGTCGACAATCAGAGATTGGAGGTTTTCTCCCAAGGGGGAAGATGGTGTACTTTGCTACGAGGGTAGACTGTGTTCCTGATGTGGGCGAGTTGAGAAAGCATATTCCTGTAGAATCACATAACTCTAGGTATTCTATTTATCTAGGTGCCACTAAGTTGTACCGCTATCTGCGTGAAGTCTATCGATGGAATGACATGAAGAGGATATAGTACATTTTGTGAGTAAGTGCCCTAATTATCAGCAAATTAAGGTAGAACAGAAAACCAAGAGGTATGACTCAAGAGATTGATATTCCTACTTGGAAGTGGGATGTGATCAATATGGATTTCATCACAGGGTTACCTCATACTCACAGACAGCATGACTCCATTTGGGTGATAGTTGATAGGATGACTAAGTCTTCTCGCTTTTTGGCGGTCAAGACTACAAATTTGGTGTCGGACTATGCCAAGCTTTACATTAATGAAATTTTGAGGTTACATGGGGTTCCTCTGTCTAAAATCTCAAGTAGATGTCCTTAATTTACCTCTCATTTTTGGAAGTCATTTCAGAAGGGTCTTGGTACTCAAGTTAATCTTAGCACAACATTTCATTCACAGACAGATGGACAGGCAGAGCGTACTATTCATACCCTAGAAAATATGTTGAGAGCTTGTGTGATCGATTTCAAGGGTATTTGGGATCATCACCTTCCTCTTATTGAGTTTGCCTACAACAATAGCTACCACTCCAACATTCAGATGGCCCCTTATGAGGCTTTGTATGGGCGTAGATGTAGATGAGTAGGTGAAACAGCTTTGATAGGGCCAGATTCAGTCCTTTATGCTATGGAGAAAGTGCAACTTATTAGAGAGAGACTGAAGACAACCCAGAGTCGTTAGAAATCTTACATAGATGTAAGGAGAAGGGAACTAGAGTTCCAAGTTGATGATTGGGTTAACCTGAAAGTGTCACCTATGAAAGGAGTGATGAGATTTGGAAAGAAAGGGAAACTCAGTCCTAGATATGTCGGCCCTTATAAGATCTTGAAAAGGATTGACAAGGTGGCATATGAGTTAGATTTGCCAGCAAACTTAGCAGCAGTGCATACGGTCTTCCACCTATCGCTCTTGAAGAAGTATTTGGGTGATACAACCTCGGTAGTGCCATTAGAGAGTGTGGCGGTGAATGATAGTCTTTCTTATGAGGATGCACCGGTTGAGATTCTTGACCGTCAGGTTAGAAGGTTCAAAAACAAAGAAGTTGCTTCAGCCAAGATTTTTTGAAGGAGTCAGTCCGTAGAGGGAGCTACTTGGGAAGCAGAAGCAGGTATGAAAACCAAGTATCTCACCTCTTTCCTTCCGATTCCACTCCAGTTTGAGGTAATAGTTCCTCTTCAGTATTTCAGTCATTCGTGCATGAATTCAACAATAGAATCATGTTTCCGCAGTTTGTACTTGCATTTTCAGAGTATTTGCATGTTCTCGGAACTTAATCAAGTAAGAAACTCAGTTCTCACTAGTTCCAGCCTCGAAATCTAAATATTTCTCCATGGATTTCATCACCAGGTATGTGGAATTACCCTAGTGGGTTACTTTCACCCATTAGGTCACTAGTTTTCAGTCAGATTCTTGATTCCATATCATGATTAGACCTAGGGTTTCTAGAACTTCAACAGAACTTCATGAATTTTTAGTTATACGTTCCAAATCAGACTACCATGTTATTACTCAGATTATTACATTAATTTCATAATCCTAGCTATGTATTTCTTTAGTTCTTAAATTACACATGCTAGGTCAGATAAAAAATTACTTCAGATATACATGCCTTTTATATATGAATGCATAATTACCAGATTAATTGTTGCATTCTCAGTTTGCATTTTCAGTTTTGAGCTATCCAGTGTTTGCAGAAACTCAGTCATAATTAGTTAATTACATAATTCCTTAGGAGTAGCATAATACCGAGTTGTACTAGGGTTTTGCGTACCCAATTAGTTCCAGAACTAGTAGCCAAGTAGTTTGTAAGTCCTCTCTGTGGACAATCAGTTTAGTGATCATACCAGTATGCCTTTATACCTTTGACAGGGTATATTGGATCCTCTCGATGGGGCGTATGCAGCGGACTCCACATTTAGCTCATGTGGTTTTATTATTGGATATTACTAGCTCCCACAGTTCAGTCAGACTCTATTATATCGACGATTTATCAGTATATTCAGTTCCAGCATGTTATAAATTGGTCATTGCATTCAGTTACCTCAGCATTCAGTGTATCATGTTCAGATTATTATACTTGTTTTGTGCTTGTTCAGTTATGTTTTATTTCAGCTTAACTCTATCCTACATAATTAGTACCTTCAATTATTGACACATACGTGCGTTACATCTTCTCGTGATGTAGGTTAAGGTTTTCAGCATCCAGATCGCTCTAGGTCAATTTTTGATCTCCAGATCAATAGATTCAGCAGTGAGTCCTAATTCTTTTAGGACAATTGTCATGAGTTCATTTCAATCATTTAGTTTCAGTTTTTGCTAGACTTAGGTTGGGTTTGTCCCAACATTTCTATTCAGTTAGAGGCTTATTCCTAACATAGTTAGTTTCAACTTAGTATTAAATTAATGACATCTTTGTATTAAACTCATTAATTTCAAATATCTCTGTTATAGAATATGGGTATTCCTATCTTTTCAGTTTAAATTATGATTTAGCTTCCGCATTCAGTTTATTATCTTTAGTATACTCATGATCATGCCAGCAGGGTTAGCTTGGGATCACTTGTGGTCCTAAGTTCCGTGTCCGCGTTTCAGCGGTAGCTCAGGGCGTGACAAAAGTATGTAGCGAAGAGTATGAGACAATACTTGGAATGTACTAAGCATGTAGGATATAGATATTAAGCTATACAAATATGTATAAGTTCAACAAAGCATAAACAATCAATGACATAACTAAGTAAGAATGTCAATTATGAAATATAAGTTAAAAGATAAACTGAATGTAATAATCAAGTACTAATCATGAAAATAAATGTTGAACTGAATACTGAAGTATATACTGAAAATCTGGTCAAATGCACTAAGAGTCTAACTAGGGGAGCTACTATTAGTCGACATAAAACCATGTGTACAACACATTCTTTCTTTGGCTTTAGATAATTGCTCAAACTATCATCTTAAAAAAGGTACTTGCTCTGAAATATCTCTGAACCCATTGTTCATTTAGGAAACAATATTTCTCTTTCGTCAAAGTAAATATAATTTCTTTGGGTTGAGATAATTACTCAAAAATCCCCTTTAAGAGGTAACTGCTTTATACTCAATATTTCTAAAAATTCTCTTACTTTTCTCAAAATAATGCTCTCTTTCTTCATGTAAAATTAACATTTGGGAAATACTTAATTCCTTCATACTCTTGCTCAATTCTTGGTTAAAAATCTTTCTCAAAAACTTAGTTTAAAACCAAAATGTTAACTTTAAAAGATTCTCAAAATTCATTACTCAAAATAATAGTTGATGCTTAAATATAGACATGGACAACTGAACTCAAGGATCTTAATAACAATATAGAGAAACTCAATACTCAGAACTCAACGATACTACTTATATCAAGATCACTCAACTAATGGAGCTCATGCTGAAATATAGACAAGCATAAAGTTCTTAGTGAAATCGACGAAATTCGAAGAACGCTTGAAACCCTAGCTTTTCTCCTGTAGGTACCTTGCTATAATAACATGAACTGTAAATAAATGTAAAATAACTGACTAAGACTTTCTAATTCCTTAACTAGGTGAAAACATTGTGGTTCAAACTTACAATAAGGGTTAAAAATACATAGGGAGAACACCAAAACAACCCCAACTGAAAAACTGTTGGAGTCCCTTAAAAGGAAGGCTTCACAGACTGTTAAGGGATCCATGGTGAGTAAAACAATTCATTGGCTGTATAGCCATCCCATGAAACTTCGGCTGTCTGACAAGCATAACTTTTTACTCTCAAATCAAAATGGAGTAAACTTGGTAACGTTGGAAAGAGGACTCATAGAACTTTAATTTGTTGGGTCGTGAGCTACCTAATTTATTATGTTCTGAGAGATGTGGTTATTTGAAGTTTACCAAAGTAAATATCATATTGTAACTCTATCAGTAAGAAATTTTACAATTCAACTTTGAGTTAGGAGATTTTAATGACCTTAATTCGTATCCAAAATCATTCCCAAATTCAAAGAATTGACAATAATATTAAAGCTGACGGGTCACTTGTAAGAAACCCTAAATAGTCCATACAAGTCACAAGTGGCCGTCTTGGGTCCCATCAAGGTGACTCAAATACTGGCAGTCGTGGACGATTTGGCTACCTCCCCTGAATGGATAGTTTCGGGTTTCGTGAAGGGTTTATTGTCCATTTTGAGTTCACGAACTTGCATGTTAACCCTCTTTAGCCTTTCTCGAAGTTCAGGGTGTTACACGAACGATTTAAATTTTAATAGTAGAGTTGCGAGGTTTTATAAGAATGATTTGGATCTTAGGTTTGAAACTTTTGGGATGTTACATTATACAATATTATCGAAGTATCACTATAAAAAAAGTACTTTATACGCCGAAAGTACTAATTTTGATAATTTTCCTTTTATTTTTATTTATATAATAATAGAGGGAAAGGATTGTTTTCAATGGAGCAGAACATTCAGGAGACATGTGTTGATGATAAAATGTGTAATTGTTTGAGGAGATACAAACGATGTTGTTGCTCAAAGCCACGTCTTTTTAATAATTGTCTACCATAATTTATTATTTTTTCTAAGTTATGTTTAATTGTAAGGGTTAACAAAAATATATACAGTTAATTAGTCTCTAACCTTATGTATCTTTAGATGATATATTATGGAATAAACCTTTGGAGCTTCTGGAACTATATTCTACCTCTTTAGGTGTGTTCCAAAACCAACAAAAATAAATGGTTCACTTACTTATTTCTTTTATTCGATAAGCATGTGAAAAATATTATCCTAATGTATTTGTACATAATGTAGAAAATATTAATGTAAGTGAGGTTGGGTCCGCTTAGGGGTGTGGATGGGGGATACAAGGATGAGGTGTGTTGGAGGGTGAGGAGGACATAATCAATGTGGAATACCACTTGATTAACCTCCATACAGTAGAGGAGTTTTTCTCTTCTATTTTCTTTTTCATCTTTAAGGAACCTTCTTTCTAAGTCATTCTTATCATTTTTTTCTTAGGTTTACCACTCGATGTCTGGGGCCTACATTGGAAAACTGCATGACCCATTTGGGGTGACACTCCCATCGAGATTTTCTGCATTCCCAGTGCTTAAAGTCAAAAATTGCATCTAAGGATAGAGAATTCTTACCATTGCACTATAATCCATGTTGGTGACATTCTTACCTATCAAATATGAAAAAACAGTTTTTGAGAAATGTTTTCTTCCATGTAAAATGATTATCTAATTTTTTGAGTTTCGTACTAAACTATCACATATTAGTTAGAGAAACACACCTCAGAGGTGTGTGTAATACACTAATCTCTTTTTTATTTAAAAATAAACCTTGTCACATGACATTCCCCACGGATAAAAGTTTCACCTTGATAATAAATAATTAAACTATTAATATTTGTTAAAAGTCAAAGATTAAAGTTTCACTATTCTAAGAAAGAAATTGATTCTTTTAAAATATAAAATTTGACATTATTTCGTTAATTTGATGAATTTGTTTATATAAATTATATTTTGACTAAATTAATTAGGTTTGACTGAACCATAGACACTTTTTCTAACTCCTTGAGTCATATCTTCATGTAATTATTTCCATATCATCTCCATTTAATTTATAATATAGATACAATTGTTAGTATATGTAAAATGAAAAAATAATTATTATTCTTCACATAAAAAGGCAAAATGAATTTATTTGTGTAAAAAATTCTATTTTAAGTTGATTGTTTAACTGACCTTTGACGAAAAATTACGAGAAAATCTATATCCTATATTTACTTTATAAACTACAATTATTATTATTATTATTATTATTATTATTATTATTGTTATTATAATTATTATAAGAGACCTTGATGCTTCTCATTTTCACAAATTGTCTATAGAAGATTGAGAAAGATTAAAGATGGGAACATTTGCTTAAAGTTTTCTTTCTCTTTGTGTTGTTTTCCATTGGCAGTTCAGGTAACAATTCTTTAATTTCCTACTAGACTTTTAGACATTTTATTTAGTGTTTTATAAATTAATTCTTTATTAATCTATCCTAATTTCTTTTGTTTATCTTTGTTAGTTTTATAAAGTAATGATTCAACTTAGATTTTATTAATATATATATGGATTGAAATTATAAAAGGAAAAAAGATGAAGCTCGAAACAAAAATGTGAACTCTATTTCTCAATAATCACGACTTTCTAGAAGCAGAACTCAAAATTCAAAGAAGAGTACAAAAATACCATATTCAAAGTGTTAGTGTGTGTGTCTATATATATATATATATGCATATTCATATATACATATATATATGTAGATATTTCCCAACAAACACCAAATTCTTGAGCAAAATTAAAAAGAAAGTGAGTTTTCAAACTTTCATAGTCTATTTTTTTTTGTTGTTTCTTCTTTTTTGTTGTGTTGTTTCGTGATTATGTTTTCTCTAAAACCGATTCATGTTTCGTAAAGCATAGATTTTTCTTGATTTTTTTCTAAAAATTTTAGGAGTTCACTAGAATTTTATCAGCTATTTTTTTTCTAAACTGGTTATTCCTTCATTTAATTCAGGTTGAGAAGAGAGATACGTTAAATTCCTTCTCATTTTGCTCTTACAATGAAAGACGATGATTATATCATGTGTGAGTTTGATACTTTCAAAATTTTATTTTGTTTTTTCATTATTGTTGCCTTTCTATTCACTTTTTCTTCTACAGTTTGACCTAACAAGTGTTACTTCTTTAAAAAATAATTGCTTATTTCTCCTATCATGAATCTGAAATCATTTTTCATTTGTTGTTTTTATCTCATTTTTTATAGTAGGGCAAACCTATATTGATATGTGTACGAAATAATTCTAATAATTATCATCATCATACTAGACAAAAAGTTGGTAGCCCCAAATTTAAAGGTGAAATAAAAAAATATTCTTGAAAATTTGAAGGATCATTTTACCATTCATAAAACAAAATTACCTTCCATTAGTTGATCAATTTTAACTTCACAAGAATATATATATATATTCTTCATATAATGTGCTCAAATTGACTATTTTAATCCCCTCTATGTTTAGTAAAACTATTAAGAGTATTTCGATCAATTCCTTTTGCTGCCCCATTTTCTATAAACACCAACAATTCTTAGCTTGATGAATTATATATCAAACAACTTTTCGTCCCTTCTCTCAAAACATGGAGAATCCTGGGACTTGAAATTTGAATAGTGATAGTTGTTTGAAACGATCCCTTTGTTTTGGAAAAATTGTGCTTCTTCAATTCCTAGAGGCTAAGGATTTATAATTACAATATATTTTTTAAATCAAATTATCAAAACATTTGTTCAACGAAGATTAAAATTCAACTAACAAGTTTTTAATTGATGAGTATACAAAATCAAAATTCTTAAAAGGTAGTGTAACCTTTGCATAAAGTTTTGAATTATATCTACAATTCTAGAAGAGGTTCTAGTGATACTAACAACTTCATCCTTATATCTTCTCCAAGGAAAATTCGTCCTAAAAGAATCCTCATCTTTTCATGAAAAAGAATTTGGTCGTTCACATGATTAAATCACTATACTTGCTAGTGGTAAGACAAAATTCAACACCAACTTCGCAAAATTCATTCTATTTATCAGTTGTTTTCCAAAGTCTTCACAAAAATGAAGAAAACAAGCTAGCTAGTTACATTAACAAGAAAAAAAACAATGAAGAAAATGATTCAATAATTTTTAATTGGGTTTTAGTACAACTGGGGGAGGATGTTGAATAACTCAAGATTTTTTTCATAAAAGATGCATAACTGGAAATGACATAACATAAAGATCTTTGAATAAAGTTTGTTTTGACTACGGCGGTTTGTTTCTTGAACTAACGGAGGGATGAATATTGTAACTTTTTGAATCGTAAAAAGATGATTTATGTTCATTAATCTATCACATGGATATAACCTACCTAAGTTTAGCCTAAAGGTCAGAGATGGTTTAAGCGCAAAACTCCTAACAAACACATATTCCTTGACTTCATAGTGAAATTATTTTTGTTACATTCACTAGATTATGAATTAATGACCTGATAACTATGTTTAATGATTTATGAGAAATTTTCATATTTGTATGGCTTAATGCTCAATCTACGTTTGGCATAGGCAAAACAACTAAAATTGAAAAGGGTTATTTTTTTCATTAATTTATACTTGTACTGGGAAATATAACCGTTATCCTATTGCTATTTTTCTAAAAATAAAAATAAGTCAATTTATTCATTTTCAATGTTTTCTTGAATTGGGAAAGGATTTTCATTCATAATAACTTCTAACTTTTTATTATTATTATAAGGAGAAAACTTCATATAGTAGTTCTGCTCCTAATTAATTGAATTGTATTTAAGGACTTTGCTTGTTCACTTTAAATCCACTAGTACTATAGAGGAAATGTTTTACTTTTAGGTAAGCATGAATTCTTAAATTTGAATAGATACCTCGATTGATCCCGTCTTCTGATTGATTCCATAGGTATTTGGAGTGAAAATCGAAAAGGGAAGGAAATCCCCCATGAAGATGGTGCAAAATCAAAAGTCCAATATGGAAAATGAAGGGGAAAGGGGAGAAAATCTAATGCCAAACAAAAAATCCGTTGAAGACACTAACACAAAAAATAAAAATGATCTATATGACTTTGTTGAGAAGACGGTGCTTGACAAAGAACAACCAGAAGACATCAAGGGTAATTATTTTGAAAATCTTATAGAGTTGGTGTTTCTCAGTAAATGTGAGGGGAGGGGGGGGGGTTTATAGATGTAGAAGAGGTTTATCTTAAATTAAATATCAGCAAGTATTGTGTCCCATTATTGTACATGATTTATTTTTTCGTTGTTTTGCAAAAAAAATTTGTTTATACATTAGAATGATTTTTTTAGTTACTTTTCAAAACATTGCTTTTTAAAGTGTCTTTCAATTTTTCTCTAAATGCCTACATAACATAAATCTATTTCCCATATGTTAAACTTCATATAGAGGAAGCTTCCAAAACTGGAGCAACTATAGATAACATGGATAACAGTCCTGGGATTGGTGCATCCGCTAGATACAAACGTGTTCATGAATCAACTTCGAAAGTAAGTGTTTTTTCCGTAAGTTTTTGCTCTATGTATACTTAAGTAACCTGCATAGAGTTAAGATAATCTGCCTGCAGCCTCGTGAGGAAGATGTCCGGACCTCCATTCAACAAAATGATATAGTGCAAAGCCCATCGCAAGTAAAACGTCAAAAGGTATTACAATACATCGTAAGTTAAAACCTTTTGCTACTACTTTGGATGGTCAAGAAGACTAATTATGTATAGGGACTCATTTACTTTCATTACGGTTAAGACGTCTGAATCTAAATATACACATATATATTCAGATGTGTGTTGGAATCATGACCTCCATAATTCTTCTAAGGATCTTTTATGGGTAACCTGATCTTTAGAATGTTTAGTAGTTCAAAGTAAGTATATTTTTAGTTGCCCAACAATTTCACTTTCAAACTTTTATTAACTCAATAAAACTTCAAACTACAAATATTTACAAACTGTTATTCTTACAATAACCTGTATTTATAAGGTTAATAAACAGAAACAGAAATAAGATGAAGCAGAAAAAATATAAAATACAAGAATTAATCCGAGTCCACAGAAACTCCTGTGTGTCCTTAAGAAATTTAATCCCCTCACTGTACCCAAGGTTATGGATTAATTTCTCCCAAGATAAAACGGATTAAACCTGTTAAAGAAATAGCGGTACCTCAAACTTCTTTAACTTCAACGAACTTAAGAACAGCAACAAGTCACACAGACTCAGTCGATCGACACTTTGATTTTATTTGAGAGAAAAATAAATGCAGAGAAAGAAAAATTTTCAGTTTTTGAAAAATCGAAAATTGACTTCCTTTTATAGCCATTTTCAGCAAGAAACGTGTCTGTTCAGAGAAATCTGTTCAGACCCATTTATTCCAGAAAGTTGTGTCATTTGGAAAAAATAACAACTTTTCAAAAAAAATGTGTCTGTTAGGAAAATAACTACTTTTTGGAAAGTAACGACTTTTCGGAAAAGTAACGACTTTTTGGAATGTTACCGTTACCCGCAAATTTATAAGAGATAATATTAACAGGATTTATTTGATTTAACAAAAACTGATTAAATAAAATTTTGTCCAAAAAATTTATCAATCAATCACATCATTTGCCAAATCCAAATCCAAATCCAAAGCCAAAGCCAAAGCCGAGCGAGCGACGACGACGACGGAGCGAGGGGGCATCTTCTTCTTAGCTCTTTAAGAAGTAATGGAAGTGTTTCCTTCTATAAGGACAACAATTTCCATTTCTTTTGCCGATATGGGAGAAATGACTTTTCATTTGCACTTTGCAAATGACTTTTCATTTTCCCTCCAAAGTAGTTCCCTCACTTTTCATATTCTCTCTTTTCTTTTCCCATTCACACTTGCTAAAACCCAACAATCCCCCCCATGAATGGGGAAGGCTATTGTTAAAACATATACATGAAAAAACTTGTGTGTCTTGTAGGTAAAGGTTAATCGCATCTGGATAAGTAGGTTTCCCTTTAAACTTTCCGTAGTGAACATATATCGGATATACTCGGTCAATCGGTAGATTTGATATCTTTGAACCGTCGAGCTTTGGTGTATACCTAGACAACATATGTCACACAATCAACCCTTAAACTGTTTTTAGTTCTCATTGTTTTGTTCTTTTCAGCCATGAACACATCTTGGATAGTAAGTGCTTAAAGAACTGGCCTTACCGGATTCTCCTTGAAGCGGCTTACACTTCACACTTACATAGGTGATTTCTAAATGTGTTATCCCATAGATACACCATTTGATATTCCCTGTATCAAACTTAGAAACCATTAAAAAGTCCTTATGTCTTTATCCTGGTTACTAAACATTGTCTCATCATGAGAATGGACCATAAAATAATAATATTTTTTCTTTTCCTTTGACAATGTTGAACCGTCATCAATGACTTTGTTTTATCTCCTTGAACCTAGATCTTGGGATCTCCAGTCTTCTAGGTAGAGTTACCACCACGATGACTTGTTCTCGGCCATAGTCCCATTCCAGTCGATGATTTCTCTCCCTCTCTATTTAGGCCTTTTGTAAGTGGATCCGACACATTATCTTTTGACTTCACATAGTCAATTGTGATAATTCCACTAGAGAGTAGTTGTCTCACAGAGTTATGTCTTCGTCTTATGTGACGAGACTTGCCGTTATACATAATGCTTCCAGCCCTTCCTATTGCAGCTTGACTATCACAATGTATGCATATAGGGGGCATTGGTTTGGGCCAAAATGGAATATCTTCTAAGAAATTTTGGAGCCATTCAGCTTCTTCACCTGCCTTGTCTAAAGCAATGAATTCAGACTCCATTGTAGAGCGAGCTATACATGTTTGTTTGGATGATTTCCAAGTTATTGCTCCTCCACCAATAGTAAAAACGTATCCACTTGTGGATTTTGTTTCAGTTGACCCAGTAATCCAATTTGCATCACTATATCCTTCAAGAAAGGCTGGATATCTGTTGTAATGTAAAGAATAGTTTTGAGTGTCATCTAAGTATCCCAAAACTCTCTTTATTGCCAACCAATGATTATGATTAGGATTACTTGTGTATCGACTCAGTTTACTGATAGCGTGTAACGACCTGTTTAGTCGTTTTGAGCAGCAGATTTTATTTCTGGAAAACCTGGCTGAGTCGACGGATCCCACGACGGACCGTCGAGGGGGTCCCGTTCCAAAACACTTAGAATTCTGAAATTTGGGTACTGAGATCGACTCTCTGAACTTCGCGACGAAATGGCAGGACGGACCGTCGCAGGCACGACGGGCCGTCACAGACCCTTCACTGAAATTTAGTCTCTGAGCTTTGTGACGGACCTGCAGGACGGTCCGTCACAGTCGTGACGGACCGTCACAGTCTCCGTCAGCTCACCCGGGTCGGAATTTCTGTTAAATGTTTTAAGGGGCGTTTTAGACTATTCCTGCTTATAATTATAAAATTGGTGGTTTAATGTTAATAATTCAATTACTTGGGGGTTAAA
>NC_028643.1:5824440-5853075 GCF_001406875.1 Solanum pennellii | reverse complement strand
ACGCTAGCATAGTCCAATTGAGACTGACTTTCGCCTTTATTCTTTGCAAGATAAAGATTTACAATAATTGGAGTCTTTGCCCTTAAATTTGAATTTTTCAAGTATCTTTAGAATATAATGAGTTTGAGACAATGCTAGACCGTTAGGAGTTTTAAGAATTTTAATTCCTAATATCACATCAGCAACTCCTAAATCTTTCATATCAAACTTACTAGCAAGCATACGCTTTGTAGCTTTTATATTAGCAATGTCTTTGCTCATTATAAGCATATCATCTACATATAGGCATAAAATAACTTCCTGATTTGGAGTATCTTTAATGTAAACACATTTATCACATTCATTGATCTTAAATCCATTTGACAACATGGTTTGATCAAACTTTGCATGCCATTGTTTTGGTGCTTGTTTTAGCCCATAAAGTGACTTAATAAGTTTGCACACTTTCTTTTCTTTACCAGGAACTACAAAACCCTCAGGCTGTTCTATGTAAATTTCCTCTTCAAGCTCCCATTTAAGAATGCTGTTTTCACATCCATTTGATGAATTTCAAGACCGTATAATGCCTAGTGCAATTAACATCCGAATTGATGTAATTCTAGTCACTGGCGAGTATGTGTCAAAATAATCAAGACCTTCTTTTTGTCTAAAACCTTTGACAACAAGTCTTGCTTTATATTTGTCAATAGTTCCATCGTCTTTCATCTTCCTTTTAAAGATCCATTTTGAACCCAAGGGTTTGTTCCCTGGAGGAAGATCAACCAACTCCCAAGTATGATTGCTTAAGATTGATTCAATTTCACTATTAACAGCCTCCTTCCAAGAGGTTGAGTCGCTAGGCAACATTGCTTCCTTGAATGTTTGAGGCTCACTTTCAAGAAGAAATGTTACAAAATCTGATCCAAATGAAGTAGATGTCTTTTGACGTTTACTGCGTCTTGGACTTTCTTCATTTTGTTCATTCTCTTTTGGTTCTTCTCTGGGTTGTTTAGATCCCCCACTAGATGACTCAAGTCTAGTTTTATACGGATAGATATGTTCAAAAAATTCAGCACTATCTGATTCCATTACCGTATTATCATGAATATCCGGATGTTCGGACTTATGAACCAAAAATCGACATGCCTTACTGTTTGTCGCATATCCAATGAATACACAATCCACAGTCTTAGGTCCTATTTTTACCCTCTTAGGTATAGGAACTTGGACTTTGGCTAGACACCCCCACACTTTGAAATATTTCAAATTGGGTTTTCTACCTTTCCATTTCTCATATGGAATTACATTTGTCTTTGAGTGAGGCACTCTGTTAAGTATCTGATTTGCTGTAAGGATAGCTTCCCCCCACAAGTTCTGTGGTAAACCTGAACTTATAAGTAATGCATTCATCATTTCTTTTAAAGTTCGATTTTTTCTTTCTGCAATTCCATTAGACTGAGGAGTGTAGGGAGCAGTAGTTTGATGGATTATTCCATTTTCTAAACATATTTCTGCAAATGGAGATTCATATTCTCCACCTCTATCACTTCTGATCATTTTGATCTTTTTATCTAACTGATTTTCAACTTCAGTTTTATATTGCCTAAATGCATCTATTGCTTCATCCTTACTATTTAGCAAATAGACATAACAATATCTAGTGCAATCGTCAATAAAAGTTATGAAATACTTTTTCCCACCACGTGATGGTGTTGACTTCATGTCACAAATGTCAGTGTGAATCAATTCTAAAGGATTTGAATTCCTTTCAACAGATTTATAAGGATGCTTAGCATACTTAGATTCAACACAAATTTGACATTTTGATTTATTGCACTCAAATTTTGGCAAAATATTTAAGTTAATCAGTTTTCGCAAGGTTTTTTTATTAACGTGTCCCAAACGTTCATGCCATAAACATTTAGACTCAAGCAAGTAAGAAGAAGCAAAATCTTTATTCATATCAACTGCAATTACATTGAGTTTGAAAAGGCCATCACTAAGGTAGCCTTTTCCTACATACATATCATTTTTGCTTACTACTACTTTATCAGAAACAAATACACATTTAAATCCATTCTTGGTCAGAACTGAAATTGAAACTAAATTCTTTCTCAATTCTGGAACATATGAGACCCTATTCAAAGTCACCACCTTGCCTGATGTCATCTTTAATAGGACTTTGCCAGTTCCTTCCACCTTTGCAACAGCGGAGTTTGCCATAAACAATTTTTCATCTGTAAGTGCTGGAGTATATGATGAAAATAATTCTTTGTTGGCACAAACATGGCATGAGGCACCAGAATCTATCCACCATTCTCTTGGATTTCCAACCAAGTTACATTCTGAAAGCATTGCACAGAGATCGTCCATTTCTCCTTTGGATTCAGCCAAGTTTGCTTGATCCTTCTTTTTCTTGTCCTTCTTAGGACCCCGGCATTCATTAGCCCTATGACCATGTTTACCACAATTAAAGCAGTTTCCATTGAATTTCTTCTTAGGAGGATTGCTTTTTGGACCAGATGCTTTCTTTCTTTTCTTTAATTTTGTGGGATCTTCTTCAACAAAATTTACTCCAGATATTGCTGAATTACCACGTGACCTCTTTTCTGCAGCCTTATTATCCTCTTCGATTCTCAACCTTACTATGAGATCTTCAACAGTCATCTCCTTGCGTTTGTGTTTCAAGTAGTTTTTAAAGTCCTTCCACAATGGAGGTAACTTTTCAATAATTGCAGCCACTTGAAAAGCATCATTCACAATCAATCCTACATTAAAGGTTATGTGAGTATTAAGGGAAAACTTAATATTTCTAACATAGGCATTAAATAAATTTATACCTTCAGCAAGGAGATCATGGATTATGACCTGCAATTCTTGAACTTGGGTGACGACAGTCTTACTGTCTATCATCTTATAGTCCAGAAATTTTGCCACAATGAATTTCTTCATTCCGGCATCTTCTGTTTTGTACTTCTTTTCTAAAGCATCCCAGAGTTCTTTTGAGGTTTTGGCATTGCTGTACACATTGTACAGATCATCTTGCAGACCACTCAAAATATAATTTTTACACAAAAAATCTGAGTGTGTCCATGCTTCTGTTACCAAGAATCGTTCATCAGCCGGAGTTTCATCTGACATAACAGGAACATTCTCATTAATGAACTTCTGCAGACTCAACGTAGTGAGATAGAAGAACATCTTTTGCTGCCATCTCTTAAAGTCGACTCCAGAAAACTTTGCAGGTTTCTCAGCCGGTGCTAAGGCAGCATTTGAACGATTATGTGCAACCGTTGTTGTTGCAGCACTTACTGTTCCAGCATTTGTTTGACTTGAATTAGTCATTTTTTTTCTGTCACAAATGGCAGATAAATTAAGTATTTAAAATACTAACAGTAAAGAACAAATCTTTACACAAACTGTTTCTGATTTAACGATAAAGTTTTTATGTTCTTTTAATCGTTAATCGAATGAATTTTAAAAATTCAAGCAGAGTAGAAAACCATAAAGGTTTTAATCTCCAGAAACCTCAAATACAGAAACTGTTAAATTTCTTAAGATTGTTATTCTTACAATAACTTGTATTTATAAAGTTAATAAAAAGAAACAGAAACAGAAATAAGATGAAGCAGAAAAAATATAAAATACAAGAATTAATCCGAGTCCACAGAAACTACTGTGTGTCCTTAAGAAATTTAATCCCCTCACTGTACCCAAGGTTATGGATTAATTTCTCCCAAGATAAAACGGATTAAACCTGTTAAAGAAATAGCGGTACCTCAAACTTCTTTAACTTCAACGAACTTAAGAACAGCAACAAGTCACACAGACTCAGTCGATCGACACTTTGATTTTATTTGAGAGAAAAATAAATGCAGAGAAAGAAAAAATTTTCAGTGATTAAAAAATCAAAAATTGACTTCCTTTTATAGCCATTTTCAGCAAGGAACATGTCTGTTCAGTGAAATCTGTTCAGACCCATTTTATCCAGAAAGTTGTGTCTTTTGGAAAAAATAACAACTTTTCAAAAAATTGTGTCTGTTAGGAAAATAACTACTTTTTGGAAAGTAACGACTTTTCGAAAAGTAACGACTTTTCGGAAGGAGTAACAACTTTTCGGAATGTTACTGTTACCTGCAAATTTATGAGAAATGACTTTTCATTTGCACTTTGCAAATGACTTTTCATTTTCCCTCCAAAGTAGTTCCCTCACTTTTCATATTCTCTCTTTTCTTTTCCCATTCACACTTGCTAAAACCCAACAATCCCCCACATGAATGGGGAAGGCTATTGTTAAAACATATGCATGAAAAAACTTGTGTGTCTTGTAGGTAAAGGTTAATCGCATCTGGATAAGTAGGTTTCCCTTTAAACTTTCCGTAGTGAACATATATCGGATATACTCGGTCAATCGGTAGATTTGATATCTTTGAACCGTCGAGCTTTGGTGTATACCTAGACAACATATGTCACACAATCAACCCTTGAACTGTTCTTAGTTCTCATTGTTTTGTTCGTTTCAGCCATGAACACATCTTGGATAGTAAGTGCTTAAAGAACTGGCCTTACCGGATTCTCCTTGAAGCAGCTTACACTTCACACTTACATAGGTGATTTCTAAATGTGTTATCCCATAGATACACCATTTGATATTCCCTGTATCAAACTTAGAAACCATTAAAAAGTCCTTATGTCTTTATCCTGGTTACTAAACATTGTCTCATCATGAGAATGGATCATAAAATAATATTTTTTTTTTCCTTTGACAATGTTGAACCGTCATCAATGACTTTGTTTTATCTCCTTGAACCTAGATCTTGGGATCTCCAGTCTTCTAGGTAGAGTTACCGCCACGATGACTTGTTCTCGGCCATAGTCCCATTCCCGTCGATGATTTCTCAACTCCCTCTCTATTTAGGCCTTTTGTAAGTGGATCCGACACATTATCTTTTGACTTCACATAGTCAATTGTGATAATTCCACTAGAGAGTAGTTGTCTCACAGAGTTATGTCTTCGTCTTATGTGACGAGACTTGCCGTTATACATAATGCTTCCAGCCCTTCCTATTGCAGCTTGACTATCACAATGTATGCATATAGGGGCCATTGGTTTGGGCCAAAATGGAATATCTTCTAAGAAATTCCGGAGCCATTCAGCTTCTTCACCTGCCTTGTCTAAAGCAATGAATTCAGACTCCATTGTAGAGCGAGCTATACATGTTTGTTTGGATGATTTCCAAGATATTGCTCCTCCACCAATAGTAAAAACGTATCCACTTGTGGATTTTGTTTCAGTTGACCCAGTAATCCAATTTGCATCACTATATCCTTCAAGAACGGCTGGATATCTGTTGTAATGTAAAGCATAGTTTTGAGTGTCATCTAAGTATCCCAAAACTCTCTTCATTGCCAACCAATGATTATGATTAGGATTACTTGTGTATCGACTCAGTTTACTGATAGCGCAAGCTATGTCTGGTCGTGTACAATTCATGACATACATTAAGCTTCCCAATACGCTAGCATAGTCCAATTGAGACTGACTTTCGCCTTTATTCTTTGCAAGATGAAGATTTACATCAATTGGAGTCTTTGCCCTTTTAAAATTCAAAAATTTGAATTTTTCAAGTATCTTTTGAATATAATGAGTTTGAGACAATGCTAGACCGTTAGGAGTTTTAAGAATTTTAATTCCTAATATCACATCAGCAACTCCTAAATCTTTCATATCAAACTTACTAGCAAGCATACGCTTTGTAGCTTTTATATTAGCAATGTCTTTGCTCATTATAAGCATATCATCTACATATAGGCATAAAATAACTTCCTGATTTGGAGTATCTTTAATGTAAACACATTTATCACATTCATTGATCTTAAATCCATTTGACAACATGGTTTGATCAAACTTTGCATGCCATTGTTTTGGTGCTTGTTTTAGCCCATAAAGTGACTTAATAAGTTTGCACACTTTCTTTTCTTTACCAGGAACTACAAAACCCTCAGGCTGTTCTATGTAAATTTCCTCTTCAAGCTCTCCATTTAAGAAGGCTGTTTTCACATCCATTTGATGAATTTCAAGACCGTATACTGCAGCTAGTGCAATTAACATCCGAATTGATGTAATCCTAGTCACTGGCGAGTATGTGTCAAAATAATCAAGACCTTCTTTTTGTCTAAAACCTTTGACAACAAGTCTTGCTTTATATTTGTCAATAGTTCCATCGTCTTTCATCTTCCTTTTAAAGATCCATTTTGAACCCAAGGGTTTGTTCCCTGGAGGAAGATCAACCAACTCCCAAGTATGATTGCTTAAGATTGATTCAATTTCACTATTAACAGCCTCCTTCCAAGAGGTTGAGTCGCTAGACAACATTGCTTCCTTGAATGTTTGAGGCTCACTTTCAAGAAGAAATGTTACAAAATCTGATCCAAATGAAGTAGATGTCTTTTGACGTTTACTGCGTCTTGGACTTTCTTCATTTTGTTCATTCTCTTTTGGTTCTTCTCTGGGTTGTTTAGATCCCCCACTAGATGACTCAAGTCTAGTTTTATATGGATAGATATGTTCAAAAAATTCAGCACTATCTGATTCCATTACTGTATTATCATGAATATTCGGATGTTCGGACTTATGAACCAAAAATCGACATGCCTTACTGTTTGTGGCATATCCAATGAATACACAATCCACAGTCTTAGGTCCTATTTTTACCCTCTTAGGTATAGGAACTTGGACTTTGGCTAGACACCCCCACACTTTGAAATATTTCAAATTGGGTTTTCTACCTTTCCATTTCTCATATGGAATTACATTTGTCTTTGAGTGAGGCACTCTGTTAAGTATCTGATTTGCTGTATGAATAGCTTCCCCCCACAAGTTCTGTGGTAAACCTGAACTTATAGGTAATGCATTCATCATTTCTTTTAAAGTTCGGTTTTTTCTTTCTGCAATTCCATTAGACCGAGGAGTGTAGGTAGCAGTAGTTTGATGGATTATTCCATTTTCTAAACATATTTCTGCAAATGGAGATTCATATTCTCCACCTCTATCACTTCTGATCATTTTGATCTTTTTATCTAACTGATTTTCAACTTCAGTTTTATATTGCCTAAATGCATCTATTGCTTCATCCTTACTATTTAGCAAATAGACATAACAATATCTAGTGCAATCGTCAATAAAAGTTACGAAATACTTTTTCCCACCACGTGATGGTGTTGACTTCATGTCACAAATATCAATGTGAATCAATTCTAAAGGATTTGAATTCCTTTCAACAGGTTTATAAGAATGCTTAGCATACTTAGATTCAACACAAATTTGAGATTTTGATTTATTGCACTCAAATTTTGGCAAAATATTTTAGTTAATCCGTTTTCGCAAGGTTTTTTTATTAACGTGTCCCAAACGTTCATGCCATAAACATTTAGACTCAAGCAAGTAAAAGAAGCAAAATATTTATTCATATCAACTGCAATTACATTGAGTTTGAAAAGGCCATCACTAAGGTAGCCTTTTCCTACATACATATCATTTTTGCTTACTACTACTTTATCAGAAACAAATACACATTTAAATCCATTCTTGGTCAGAACTGGAATTGAAACTAAATTTTTTCTCAATTCTGGAACAATGAGACCCTATTCAAAGTCACCACCTTGCCAGATGTCATCTTTAATAGGACTTTGCCAGTTCCTTCCACCTTTGCAACAGCGGAGTTTGCCATAAATAATTTTTCATCTGTAAGTGCTGGAGTATATGATGAAAATAATTCTTTGTTGGCACAAACATGGCATGAGGCACCAGAATCTATCCACCATTCTCTTGGATTTCCAACCAAGTTACATTCTGAAAGCATTGCACAGAGATCGTCCATTTCTCCTTTGGATTCAGCCAAGTTTGCTTGATCCTTCTTTTTCTTGTCCTTCTTAGGACCCCGGCATTCATTAGCCCTATGACCATGTTTACCACAATTAAAGCAGTTTCCATTGAATTTCTTCTTAGGAGGATTGCTTTTTGGACCAGATGCTTTCTTTCTTTTCTTTAATTTTGTGGGATCTTCTTCAACAAAATTTACTCCAGATATTGCTGAATTACCACGTGACCTCTTTTCTGCAGCCTTATTATCCTCTTCGATTCTCAACCTTACTATGAGATCTTCAACAGTCATCTCCTTGCGTTTGTGTTTCAAGTAGTTTTTAAAGTCCTTCCACAATGGAGGTAACTTTTCAATAATTGCAGCCACTTGAAAAACATCATTCACAATCAATCCTACATTAAAGGTTATGTGAGTATTAAGGGAAAACTTAATATTTCTAACATAGGCATTAAATAAATTTATACCTTCAGCAAGGAGATCATGGATTATGACCTGCAATTCTTGAACTTGGGTGACGACGGTCTTACTGTCTATCATCTTATAGTCCAGAAATTTTGCCACAATGAATTTCTTCATTCCGGCATCTTCTGTTTTGTACTTCTTTTCTAAAGCATCCCAGAGTTCTTTTGAGGTTTTGGCATTGCTGTACACATTGTACAGATCATCTTGCAGACCACTCAAAATATAATTTTTACACAAAAAATCTGAGTGTGTCCATGCTTCTGTTACCAAGAATCGTTCATCAGCCGGAGTTTCATCTGACATAACAGGAACATTCTCATTGATGAACTTCTGCAGACTCAACGTAGTGAGATAGAAGAACATCTTTTGCTGCCATCTCTTAAAGTCGACTCCAGAAAACTTTGCAGGTTTCTCAGCCGGTGCTAAGGCAGCATTTGAACGATTATGTGCAACCGTTGTTGTTGCAGCACTTACTGTTCCAGCATTTGTTTGACTTGAATTAGTCATTTTTTTTTTTCACAAATGGCAGATAAATTAAGTATTTAAAATACTAACAGTAAAGAACAAATCTTTACACAAACTGTTTCTGATTTAACGATAAAGTTTTTATGTTCTTTTAATCGTTAATCGAATGAATTTTAAAAATTCAAGCAGAGTAGAAAACCATAAAGGTTTTAATCTCCAGAAACCTCAAATACAGAAACTGTTAAATTTCTTAAGATTGTTATTCTTACAATAACCTGTATTTATAAGGTTAATAAACAGAAACAGAAATAAGATGAAGCAGAAAAAATATAAAATACAAGAATTAATCCGAGTCCACAGAAACTACTGTGTGTCCTTAAGAAATTTAATCCCCTCACTGTACCCAAGGTTATGGATTAATTTCTCCCAAGATAAAACGGATTAAACCTGTTAAAGAAATAGCGGTACCTCAAACTTCTTTAACTTCAACGAACTTAAGAACAGCAACAAGTCACACAGACTCAGTCGATCGACACTTTGATTTTATTTGAGAGAAAAAAAAATGCAGAGAAAGAAAAATTTTTTAGTGATTGAAAAAATAGAAAATTGACTTCCTTTTATAGCCATTTTCAGCAAGAAACGTGTCTGTTCAGAGAAATCTCTTCAGAACCATTTATTCCAGAAAGTTGTGTCTTTTGGAAAAAATAACAACTTTTCAAAAAAAATGTGTCTGTTAGGAAAATAACTACTTTTTGGAAAGTAACGACTTTTCGGAATCACATCATTTGCCAAATCCAAATCCAAATCCAAATCCAAATCCGAGCCGAGCGAGCGACGACAACGACGGCGCGAGGGGGCATCTTCCTCTTACCTCTTTAAGAAGTAATGGAAGTGTTTCCTTCTATAAGGACAACAATTTCCATTTCTTTTGCCGATATGGGAGAAATGACTTTTCATTTGCACTTTGCAAATGACTTTTCATTTTCCCTCCAAAGTAGTTCCCTCACTTTTCATATTCTCTCTTTTCTTTTCCCATTCACACTTGCTAAAACCCAACACAAACTAATATAATCTTAGAAATTAAATACTCTAATACCTAGATTCAGAACACAAACCTCTAGCTTTATGTCCCAAATATTCAAGTTGCCCCCAACTCAAACATCCAACTACACTATATTTCACAGAAAATAAATTACGACAACTTTAACAAAATACTCAAACTAACAAAATATAATTCTTCAAATTTTTTTCTTCGCAGAACTTCAACAAAACTTCAATTTGAACTCTCTCAGAGTAAGACTATGTTTTACATGTATCTCTCTGTAAGTGTACACAAACTTCTTTAGAGATAACCTTGCACTATTTATAGAATAAAGAGTCCATTCCTACTTCAATTCTACTTCAGCAAATTTGTAGTGACTGCTTTTCCTCGTTGGACTTTGAATACTTGTAGTGATTCCTTTCCCTCAAGGGACTGGAGTACTGTATTATTTCCATCGCCTCAACATTATTCTTTCTCTCTATGCCCAGTTCAGATTTGGTCTTTCTATGGTCATATTTGTGGACCGTTCTTTGCAACTTCCACTTTTTAAAGCCTATATCTGTCAAAAAAATTCACCCTTTTGATGATGACAAACCAATGAATCTGTGTGTGCTTTCAACCTACTGAAAGATGTTACAAAAACATAAAACTCGAAGTAACATGTTATAAGACAAGGAAATAATCATACATAACACCATCCCCCTTCTGATATCATAAGAATATATCAATAAAGCATAGAAGTATAATACTCAGGGTTGCAAAGAAATCACCAACACTATCAAGGCTAAAACAATTTGAACTAAAACCAAGTACATTAACACGTAACCTTATAAATAAAATATATAGGGCCAATGCAAAAAAAAAATATAAGCAAGAGAAGATACACTAGGAACACATGGTATGGAAAAGCTAGGGAGGAGTGGATGCGAAAGGAGAGGTAAGGTAAGATCCTTTTTCAGAAAGTCATAGTGGCCTCTGAGATTAGTAGAGTTTATGGATTTTTCAGCTAATAGAACTTCCTGATCTAAAGCAAGGTCAACCTTCCAACGCACATTCTCTTTATCCAAACCAGAATGTTCAAGACCATAAGAGTATGCAACTGATTTATTTATGTAAAATGAGACGTCTTTATTGCAAAAATATTTGCTTCCTTAACATCCAACGATACCCAAATCCTCTAAAGTGGTGAATTAATCTCCCCTGGGGAGATCAGGCACTACAACCTAGTTCACTTTACCCAGAACATCCTTAATGGTCTGATATTGCCATGCTTTAACTAGAGCCCCAAAGTGATCAAAAATCATTCCCAACCAGAACGCATACCCCAAAAAATGACGAGTTTGGTCCTAAACACAAATGTCATGAATATGCACATATAAGACCAGGCAAATTGATGGAACCCTAGAAACAAGAATCTCCAAAAGTGTTAGATCTATGAAATTGGCCTCAGTGTGTTTTTGGTGTTATGATATGATAATCTTATGAACAATATCAACCAGTAGGTTATGGAGTGGTAACATTTAAACCTTGTCTACTTTTGTATGAAATTCAAAGGTGGGATCATTCGCAAAAAGGCTAGATATCTCTAGGGAAGATGGTAACTCATCTAATATATGGGATAATCCCTCTTTACATATTGACACCAACATATATTAGGAACCCAAAAATTTGTGCCATACATTAAAAAATGAGAGTAAATGAGACACCATGAATTGTACTAGTATTAGAGGTAGACAACCAGAAGCATTGATCTGAAATAGCCGAGTTTCTTATTTTCCCATATGGTGACACATATTGACAGGAAGGAACAAGTTAGTCCAAACATGTGTATTTAGAAGAACCAGAAGGGTACACATCTTAGAACCACCAAATCTAGTTATAACCCTACTGTGGAGAATACTGTGTTGCTTAAAGTGTATGAATCAAGAAGTCCTAACATCTAGGGTATCCTTAATATCATCACCTAATTCTCGACAAAATTTATCCCTCCTCATTTCCCATTATAATTCATCCCGAAGAGATTTAGAAATAGAGAAACACTCTCATGACTACTAGAGTCGGTCGACTAATCGATTTTACCAGTACGGATGGTACCTTTGGAAAGAGTAGGTTAAGAAGCCCATTTTATAGTACGACTAGAGAAAGCAATGCATTTACCCTTCTTAGCCCGAGCTAACTCATCAGGTTCATCATGTATTTTTGTAGGGTCAGTGGGAGATATAAACGGGGTTTTTCAGGACTTGGATTTGTTGGTTTAAAAGGTGAGGAGACCTTAATCAAGCGTTCTTTTGACTGGGTAATACGAACGAGGATAACCATAAACAACGTAGTAGGAAGAGTCCCCTGAGGTTTATCTATTGGTACGAGCACAGGCTTGCTAGTAGCCTTCTGTAATCTTGAACTTAGTCGTTTAGGGACAATACGGGAAATGTGCATGGTATCCTTAGAACATATATTGAATTCCTCATATTATGATAATACGAAATTCTCTTAAACTGGATGCATCAAAGATGAGCGAAGTGGATGAACCACATTCAGTGATAAAGTCCTAGTGTTTTCCTCTTAAATTCCCTCAATTTCCAAAAAGAACCCTATATCCCCCTAAGATGAAGTTGTAAAGTGTGGGAAAAATCACGATGATATATTCTAGTGTAATCCACAAACACAATTTCGAGCAAAATATATGTGCAAACTTGTTCCTCAAAAATAACAATTGTCAAAACTTACTAAGAGGAAGGTTAGGGTAATATATTGTATTATTGGGGGGTGAGGAATCTGTGATTGGTGGAGTTTCCATGGTAAGAGGAGTGTGATGGTTCAGTTTACTAGAGGAGGGATTGATATTGTAGTTAGGAGTGTGTGTATTTAGTGGTAGTGGAGCCATATTGGTTAGTTATAAGAGAAGTCCAAGAATGCAAAGAGTTTCAGTTGGAATAAAGTTGTAGTAGGCTTCCATAATGATGTGATGGTTTTTAGTTTGTTGAAAATTATGGTGTAGTATTTGAGTATGGTGGTTATAGTTTTTATTGTGAGACATGAAGGAACATGTTATTGCTTCTAGTTTTTGAATTTATGCATTTTGAATCAAGAGTTGAATACATACTTGTATTTTAGGACAGTCGTACCCCATCTTTCGATCTTTATGCGTTCTTTCTTTTGAAAAAAATGACTTTGTTATAGTTTCTCAAATGTTTTAAAATTAATGTAGGGATAATTAAATGTGATATGATCTCTTGTGTCTTATGTATAATATTCTTTGTTAGTCATGAAGGGTGGCTTAGGCAATTTTAATCATCCCTAGTTCAAATTTGTTCGTTTGAAAGTGTTCTCTTGCTAATGCCTTGGTAAAGATATCTATGATTTGTTTTTCAAAAGTGCAAAAATTATGGAGACCAACCTTTTTCTACATTGTCCCTTAAAAAGTGATGTTGAATGTTAAAGTATTTTGTCCTTTTATGTTGAACTGGGTTTTGGTTATGTTTATTGCACTAGTATTATCACAAAAAATTGGAGCACACCCATTGTTAAAACCAAAGTATTTGAGTTGTTGATCCATAGAAGTTGAGACAAAATAACGCAACAACTTATTACGCTTCGAAAATAGATAGAACAAAATATTTTTGTCTTTGTTTCCCAAGAGATAAGACATGACCTTAAGAAGTTAGCCATACATGTAGTACTCTCAATGTCCACTAAGTTTCCTTCATAGTTTGCATAAACGCATATCCTACTAGTTCGAAATTGCTTCCTTTTGGGTACTAGAGTCCCAAGTTTGTGGTTCCTTTTAGGTAGCGTAGAATCCTATTAAAAACTTGTAAATGAGGTTCCTTAGGATTATCTTGAAATCGAGCATATGACCCCACACTAAACAAAACTCTCTCATAATTATCAATCGACACTCTTTGATTTTGCTCAGATCTTTCTTCTGAGTTTTCTTCATCTTCTCCATGAGACAGAGTAGTGTTAACATCATCTGCAGGTGAAGAACCTGGTATGTCTACTTTTCATTTTCATTTTCGGCATATAATCTTAATGGTTTATCTTGAAGACTTTGGTTTGCTGTAACATTTGTCTCAACAAATGATACATGTTCTCTCTTTTTTACACACATTAATCTTTTATTTCGTAACTTATAAGCTTTTTTATATGAAGAATATCCAAAAAGAATTCCCTCATCATTTCTAGAATCAAACATTCCTAATATATTCTTTCCATTATTATGAATGAACAATTTACACCTGAAGGTTCTTAGGTGAGATATGTTAGGCTTTATGCATTTTAGTAATTCATAGGCAGTTTTATTTAGTATGGATCTAGACATGCATCTATTATAGTATATCATGCGGTATTAATGGCTTGATCCCAAAATTAATTAGTTATGTTGCTAGAAATCATCATAGTTTTATCCATTTCTTGAAGGGTTCTATTTTTCCTTTTTTCTACTCCATTTTGTTGAGGAGTCCAACGAGCAGAGAAATTATGGTCAACCCCATGAGATTCATAATATAGAACAAAGCTAGAGTTCTCAAATTTAGTTCCATGATCATTTCTGATAACCACCAGTTGTTTGTCAAGTTTCTTTTGAAGTTTTCTTATTAATGTACAAAAGGCTTCAAATGCATAATAAAATGTACCTTGTAAACTCTTCTACTAGTAAAAACACATTTTCCTACTATACTTCTAACCGTCATAGGTCCACATATATCCATGTGTACCAATTCTAAGGATCTGGTTGATCTTATAACATGTTTATATTTAAAGATTGATTTTAGCTATTTTCTTCGAGTACATGCTTCACAGAATCTTTCTTCTTTAAACTAGGTTTAGGATCTCTAGCCATTACACTTACACATATAATATTTGCAGCCCGTAGCTTTGTAGTATATACAATATATACATGCTATATTTTTGACCAGTTAAGAAAATTTTCTTTGTTTCGAGATTTATTACTTCAACTCCTATGGAAAAGACAATTACCTTGTTTCCTGTATCACAAAGTTGTGATATGTTGAGCAAGTTGTTATTCAAGACTCCAACATATTACACATTTTCGATTGAGTGTTCACTAGTATTACCTATTTTTCCAATGTCTTTAACCTGTCCGTTTTGTCCACCGCCAACTACTATTCCATGTTAGTTCTATTATTTCTTCTGGTTGTAGGACATGTGTTTCTAGAGTGACCAGGATTCTCATTCATAGATTGGTTATCAAAACCTATTCTAGCTTTTGTGTTATGGATTCTAAGAACGCTTGAAACCCTAGCTTTTCTCCTCTAGGTACCTTGCTCTAATGACATGACGTGTAAATAAATGTAAAATAACTAATTAAGACTTTCTAAGTCCTTAACTAGGTGAAAACATTGTGGTTCAAACATAGAATAAGGGTTAAACATTCACCAATTTTATTACCCAAAAACTCCCCCAACAATAAAAGGTCATGCTTAGCAAAAACATCACCATCTCAATAATTTCATTTGATGCTTGCTTTCCAAGAACTAGTCCTTGCATCATTTTGGCCTAAAGCTCTAGTTTATGCTTCTTATATTATTAAAGGATACCATGTCAAAATTCAAAGTTATCCTTACCATTTAAATGTTTATTCCAAAAAAGAACCTGATTCATGCCTTATCTATTTTGCTCTAATCGTTTCCATGCACTATATTATATTTCACATATTTTTTTCCAGCTATATGAATTTTACTATAAGCAAAGTTTTAAAAATATCTCATCCTAGCTGAAAGTTGCACGGATACAATATTTGATGGTAATTATATGTAACGACCGAGGCTACTCCCTTGACGTAACATGGGACTTAGGATTACTAGCGACCCCACGCTAACCCTATGTCTAGCATATATCATGCATACTGAGAATAATTGAATAAGACATGTACTCTACGAAGCTAAAGCAATGGATAACTGATAGTGGGGAATACCTAACTGGTATGAAGGTATAAAACATACTAAGAGTTTAATAACAACTAAAACATTTAACTTCATAATTCAAGTTGATTCCACTACTATGTTTGAAAAGCCTCTAATTGAGTTGAGTTGCTAGAACTATACCCATCTAACTTTAACAAAACTGAAAACTAAATAAAAAGACTAAAATGACAAGCATTTATATTGTCCTTGAAGTATGATGACTCACCACTGAAGCTGCTAAAATGCGCATCGAGAATCGATCTAAGCGCAAACCGGATGCTGAGTACTTGAACCTACATCACGAAAGAATGTAGCGCAAAGTATGCAGAAGTACTTGGAATGAACTAAACATGCAGGATATAAATATTAAGCTGAACAAATATGTATAAGTTTAACAAAGCATAAATAAGCAATGATATAAACTAAGTAAGAATGTAAATTCTGAAATATAACTGAAAATCTAAATTGAATGTAATGATCAAGTACTAATCATGAAAATAAATGTTGAACTGAATATTGTAGTATATATTGAAAACCTGGTCAAATGCACTTAGAGTCCTACTATGGGAGCTAGTATTAGCCGACATAAAATCATGTGAGCATGGAGTCTGATGTACCCATTGAGAGGAACCTATATACCTTACTGGGGATATAAAATCATGACTTGCGTGATTACTAAATTTAATGCCCAACAAAGGGGACTTATAATCCTATGGTGGCACGTATTCTGGGACTATAAGGGTACACTGAACCTAGTCCAACTCGGTGCTAAGTCAACTTTAATTTGAATATCTATATGACACAAATGTAACTAAAATACTGAATAGCTCAAAATACTAAAATGCAATTTGAGAATGCAACATATATGTACTGATAATGTGACATTCGAAATCTGGAGTAGGATTATATGTGTAACTGACATAGCAAGTATATTTCATGAAATAGAGATTTTGTACAAACTAGGATTCTAAGTTTCACACAAGGAATTAAACTATGTTTCCAAGGAAACATGATATTTAGATTATTGATATTCTAACGACTGAAATCGTAATAATTCTTTAAGCTTTTCGAAACCTTAGGTCTAAATAAGCTATATAGAATCAAGAACTGACTGAATTCTAGAAACCTGGTGGATGAAAGGAACCCACTAGTGAAATCCTACACACTTGATGACAAAACCTACAGAGAAATCCTTTGGATTTTGGGGCTGAACTTTCAAGAACATTATTGCTTGTTCTAGGGAGGTTTGATCGACTTTTTCCTCTTCTTTTTGCTTTGGTTTTGAATGATTTTTGGATAATGGGGGTTCTGGTAGGTCTGACTAAGTTATTAGGCTTAAAATTAGTAAAATGATGTTGTTTATGCATAAAACGACTTAGTTTAAAGGACCAACACATAGGAAAAAGACCTAAATGGCCCTAACTTAAAAGTTGATGAAGTCCATCCATGGAGGGACCTACGGACCGTCGTCTGGACTACCAACCGTAGTCTATGGTCGTGGTTCATGGTCTACCCGACAGGGCTTCACTAAAACGAGCATAAAATTTTACTCTGATAGGTCATGGCCCACCTAATTCAATTCGTGCTAAAATATAACTGTTTGAAGTTTATCCAACAACAATTTCCCTCTAATTTGATGATGACCCTCACCAACGGTCTGTAGGTCGAACCACGGACCGTACTGGTCGACCGTGGGTGGGATCAGAGACTAAGAATTTGGGTCTTAACAACGTAACTCCACCTGCGATCCGTGGTTGGTTTCATTGGTACTGGTACTAGTTTTACTAAAAACTAGGATTTTCTCAAGTTTGAGACTAAGGTGTTACAATGTATGTGTGTTACCGCCAACTCTATATGTATATGTATTTGTTTTTGTCACGTCAAAAAGATACAAGTTCATGATGGCGCACACTCAGAGAACCTCAAAATNGGTCTTAACAACGTAACTCCACCTGCGATCCGTGGTTGGTTTCATTGGTACTGGTACTAGTTTTTCTAAAAACTAGGATTTTCTCAAGTTTGAGATCTAAGGTGTTACAATGTATGTGTGTTACCGCCAACTCTATATGTATATGTATTTGTTTTTGTCACGTCAAAAAGATACAAGTTCATGATGGCGCACACTCAGAGAACCTCAAAAATTATGTGTAAGCTAAAAAAACAATTCATACGAGATTTCGAAAGGGAATTCAGCTACAACCGACCGGAAAACTACAAAGAAGTTCTCAAAACCTAGTAGCATTAGTATAGTGAGCATCTAATACATTCTAGATTCTAAAATACATCTCAAGTCATTAGAAGAAATTAAAGAACATAAATGATAGATGAAGACCAATGGTGATTCGAAAAATAAGATCTCACCACAACTCCGAATAAAAAGAAATTGCTAGACTCGATCAACCGCTACGAAGATCACCCTAACTAGGATCTGCAGAAAATATATAACAGAAGTATAGGGTGAGTAACACTACAACAAAAAACAACTTTTAGCGTCAATAAATATTGACTTTAGTAAAGAGAGTTATAATCTTTACCGGCATTAGTTAAATATCTTAGAACCAATGTCGCTAAAGGCTTTATGTACATATAGAAAGAGTGCTAATTGCCACTAAAAATACATTTTTAGCGTCAATTAAGAATTAATTGCCGCTAATGGTCATTTTTTATGCAGTGTAAAATTCATATGTACTTAGTAGGTTAGATTGACTAATATTAAACAACAGGAAAATGCACAAGTACCCCCTCAACCTATGCCCGAAATCTCAGAGACACACTTATACTATACTGAGATCCTATTACCCCCTTGAACTTATTTTATAAGTAATTTTCTACCCCTTTTCGGCCTACGTGGCACTAGCTTGAAAAAAAAAGTCAACCAGCATTGGCCCCACAAGATAGTGCCACGTAGGCCGAAAAGGGGTAGAAAATTATTATTAAAATAAGTTCATGGGGGTAATAGGACCTTAGTATACTATAAGTGTGTCTCTGAAATTTCGGGCATATGTTGAGGGGGTACTTGTGCATTATCCCTTAAACAACTAAAAAAGTTAAGAAAAAACTATGAAACGCTCCCGCCTGCACGCAGCAAAATCCCATTTCGGCATCGGCGCCACCGATTTATACAGTACGAAGCAAATAAGATAAACATATAAGGTTACTGTTAATAATCATATCAACAGATAATCAAGTTATACGACACAACAAAGTGGTCAATGCAATGCAATGAGATGACATGATGTGGTAGAATGAATTTTGTCGCACAACCTATCGTATACACCTTGCCGAACTTTAGCTTCCAGATAAGGAACATGGGGGACTCAAAATTCCTATACCAAACTCAAAATTTCATCAACTTTCTATCTAGCTCGTGATCAAGGATAAAAGTAAGGTGTTTTATTTTCTTTCTCAAAAATTAGCATTTCTCCGCTTTCAGATATTTCCATGAACATAATATGTTGAATGAGGATGAATCCATAAAAACACATAAAATACAAAGGCATTATCATTTTATCAAGGATTTTGAATAGTAAAAAACTCTCAAACTCAAAAAGTCATGAAACGTGTCTTCCTNGATGAATCCATAAAAACACATAAAATACAAAGGCATTATCATTTTATCAAGGATTTTGAATAGTTAAAAACTCTCAAACTCAAAAAGTCATGAAACGTGTCTTCCTTTGATAGGGATGGTGAAGGAATCCATTTCAAATCAGTCTTTACCAATTAAAAAACATTTGTTTCATTTTATGATGTTTAAATATCAACTCAAATCCCTAACTCGGGCATCTTAATGTCAAATATAAAGATAGAACAAACAACCCCTCACTCGTACAATTACTCAGATATCACAGGTTATCAACAACAATTATTCACACGTGCCTCTACACAAACTAAGCATCACCAATAGGTATCACACACGTTAAACAAGAAGGTCAATACTTACCTACCTCTAAAATTCATACCACAACTCATTTCATAGTTGACTTCCAAAAAAAATTAATTACTTATCTCAGTATAAATAAGGGATAGTCAAACCTACCTCGAAGGCTAAACTTCAATTGAGCAACTAAGCACTTCCTTAATCACACGACCACCAAAATGATCCCAAACTATCAAGAATAAAAAGGAGAATGATACCCATATTGATCCGATTAGAACTGGGTAAATAGTCCAAAATAATTTCAGAAACAGAAAAGGTAAAATCAGATTTTTAATTGAAAATCACATTCTAAAAGCCAAGATACGTTCATGGTTGAAAAATCCATTAAAAACAAGTAAATAATAAGCTCCAATTCAAGAAAATACCAATTTTCCAATTTAGAAAAAAAATCAAAAACCATATTAAAATCAAGATTTAAAAGTATTTCAGATGATAAAAGTACAAAGAATCAATAATTTGATAGGGAAAGCTTACTCACACGAGTTTTCACAAAAAAGCTCCCAATAATCGCCGCCCCAAAGCTCCAAAACATTGAAAATTCTGGAAATGAGAAAAATGGAAAGAATCCTTAGGTCGTGTCCAAGAAAAACTTTGGTCATCGCGATCACGAGCCACTAGCTCTCGTGATCATGAAGGACACAAAGTTCATATCGTGATCACGAGACCTTTGTCCACGATCGTGAAGGCTAAGGAAAAAGATTTATCACGATCATGAGACTATGGGCCATGATCGCAAAGGCCAATAAAAGACACATCACGATCGTCAGCCTATGGGTCATACTCGCAAAGGTCAAAATGACCCTCACCAGAAACTAAAAACAAGCAGACCATCACAAGGAAAATGCCTCTAAGTGGACCCTTTGAAATTGTTCAGGGTCCGATAAAAATAAATTGGACATGCTACCCTACTAAAATCGACATTCCGGACTCAATGAAATTGTCAAATTCTAAAAAGAGGTCAAATGATAGAATTGCCCTTCCTAACCACTTTTAAGGCTTAAAACTCAACTTCTTACCCAAACATCCAAAACTCAACCTAAGGCTTTAGAAACCTGACCAGCCATCTTACTAACTCAAATTCGACGTACCAAACGTGATGGAACTAATGGAATCTCCATCCTATGTTTGAAACTTAAAATATTCACCAAAGTTAACAAACCAAGAATTCTCAACTCAAAAGGGTCAAATCACCCAAAACACAATTGATTGCATCGGGGACCACGCCACCCCTTCCCCAACATAAACTAATCATGAAAACTCTTAGGGGAAGGGAAAATGGTTAATTTTTCAATTAAAAGAAAAATTTATGTAAAAAAAAAGGGACATTATAGTTTTCTAATCTGAAATTAAGTTCATGTGTGGTCAACTATATGTGTATGTATATATGAGCAATAGCAGTCGACTAAGGTTTTAGTAACATAAATACATATATAATTGAGTATATGCTATGAAATTACATTGTATATCCATGTTATATGTCACGCTCCGAGCCTACACAGTAAACACGATCGACACTCGAAGACCATTTTTGATGTCCAAGCAAACCTTTGTCCTTACTGACTACTTAGTGGAAGACTCACTCAAGCAATAATAGCCTTAGAATAAAATTTGATCTCAAAACAAAACTCAAGTCGAATATCTGAAAGTACTCATTGCAATAATCATAATAGTTTGCACAACATCTTTAAAGGAAAGAAAGTATTGAGAGACTCCTCGACTCCCTCTTTGCCAATACCCATTAGCAATACTAGTCTTGGAATTGCAGCACTGTCTCAAAATAACCCCAAGATTGATCCTAACCATATACAATACGAACTTTGCATCATATAAAACATCAGCCACATAAGTAAATCATCAAAAACTTGTTCAAAGAACCATAACTCAACTTAATCATTGAGCAAATTATTTTTAAGTTAATATCATATCCTTAATATGGTCTAGACTACAGTCATATAAGAAAGTATACTTCACATATTTGCATTTATTCAGGAAATACCATACGCATAATAACAATCATCAAACTGCATCACTAAATCAAATTAGTTCCATTACATTCTACTCACATCATGAATGACCACAAACTGGTCGTTCATGTACTTATATGATCCTTAAAGCCAAATATCAATTTGTATCTTCTCGGTTCCAATCATTCTTTGCTTGTGTCCTTTCAACCATGATAAAGGAATCCAGTTTAATTTGTTGAAATATCAATTGGATTTCAGAGATACCAATCGAACTCAACCCATACAACAAGCTACAGATCACATGAAAAGGGTAAAGAAGTCAGATGACTTTCTAGAATGCCTTCTAGCCCCCTGAACATTAAATATGGACGTCAACATACCAATCCTCAGTACTTTATTCGACATTTGCTCTTGTAATGGGAGACCGATAACCTCGGCTTAAATACAACATTTGCACGACCCAAACAATCGGGTTGCAGCCACCTACTCTAACACCTAGATAGGAGAATGCTTACCCTCAAACTGGAAGATGAAATGCGGAAATGAACAAAATATAAGCTAAAACCACAATTGAAGAGCTTTGAACATGAAATTTTGGAACCGTGGGGGCGAATTCTAACGAACGTAAGCCAACATTTCACAAGTTTTGACCCTTATTATGTTGAAATCCCTCCCCTCCATTGTTCCCAAGCTTAGAGTGTCTTAGGAGAGCTTCTGGAGTAACTTTCATCTAGTTTACTAATGAAAAGTGGGAGGAAGATTAAAATAAATTGAGTTTTCTAGGGTCTGATTCTGTTAGACCTGATATAGAACCATAATGGTACTACAGCAGTGGTGTCATAGTGTGAGACTTCCTGCTATGGCGAAATGAAGTTAGCCCAGAACAAACTCAAATTCTAAAAACTGTCATCATGTTACCTCAATTTTAAATTGGAAATGTATTTCAAAATAATTTGAGATCTCGCACGAGGTGACTTTTGAATAACGATGGGATAAGTTGTTACAAGAACTCAGGGCTTAATGCTATTAGTTTCTGTATAAGAAATAGAGAACTCAATTTTGAGGTATTTTGAAGCTAGGAAATTTATTGAAGAGACAAGTTTAATAGCTTAAGCACGAGTAATTAAAGCAGGTACAAAGTTTTGCTTCAATAATGTGAAGACTCAAGTGGCGGTAGAAATTGATTCATTAAATATGAAGAAGCTACTAGATGGAGTTTGAGAGTTACTTAGAGTATTTCCTTAGGGATCTAGTACATAAAAAGTTTTACGGAGAAGAGATGTATCTACATGGAGCATATTTATAGAAAGGGAAATTAGTGAGCATACTATTTAACTAACTTAGTGGTATTTTTTTGGTACGCTAATCTTTCATAGTCTATAAGAGTCGCTAGTAAAATGTAATACCTCAAATCTTAAAACAAAGAAAAATCCTAGTTTTTCAAAAAAACTGGTGCTAGTACTGACAAAACCACCCACTGACCGTAGGTGGGACCACTGACCGTATGTGGGGTTCCATCATTAAGGCTCAAATCTCTATAGTCTCTAATCCCACCCAAAATTGACCAGTATGGTCCGTGGTTGGATATACGGACCGTATCTCTGACCGTTGGTGAAGGTTAGCAGCCAGATAGAGAGAAATCATTGATTGGGTCAACTTCAAATGGTCATCACCCTCAGAACAAAAGGAATTAGATGTCACATTACCTATTATATGATATATAATTGAATCCTCTTTCCAACACCACCGAGTTTGCTAAAATTCCATCTCTGAGTAAAAAGTTATACTCGTTTTAGTGAAGCCCTATCGGGCAAACTAGACTGTCCCAAACGACTACTGATAGGTCAAACGATGGACCATCTTTCCCTCCGTGGATGGGCTTCGTCAAAATTAAGCCAGGGTCGTTTTGGTCCTTTCTCCTATGTGTTGGGCACTTAAAATTCGTCATTTTATGTCTAAANATAGGTCAAACGATGGACCATCTTTCCCTCCGTGGATGGGCTTCGTCAAAATTAAGCCAGGGTCGTTTTGGTCCTTTTTCCTATGTGTTGGGCACTTAAAATTCGTCATTTTATGTCTAAGCTATGTTATTTTACTTGGAATAAGTCTAATAACTTAGTCAGAGATACCCAAAACCTTTATTTACCAAAAAATTATCAACCCTAGAACAAAAGAGGAGAAAAGAGGTGACCCAACCCATTCAAGAATGTAGCAAGTTTTCTTCTGTTCTAGACCCTAAATTGAAAGATTTCTGTGTGAATTTCGTCACCACGTTTTTGAGATTTCACTAGTAGGTTCCTTTGTCCATTAGGTCCCTAGAATTCAGTCAGATTCTTAATTCTCGACATCATGTTTAGCCCTAGAATTTCATATTGATGTTGTGATTCAACTATTAGACTAATCCAAATCAAATTATCATGTTTTCGTGTAATTATTGCTTAGTTCTTCCTTGAAACTAAGAACTCTAGTTGTGTAGATTCGCTTAGTTCATGAATTACACTTTCTAGGTCGTTTATTCAGTTATACATGCTCTGTTTCATTATCGGTACATTAATGTTGCATTCTCAGTTAGCATGTCAGTATTTTGACCTATCCAGTATTATAGAAATCTAGTCATAATGTGTTATTTACATAATCAGTTAGGAGCGGATTTAATACGACTTGGACTAGGGTTAGTCACCCTCATAGTACCATAACTACGTGACATTAGGTTTGTAAGTCCCCTCTGTGGGCATCATATTTAGTGATCACGTCATTCATGCCCTTGTACCCCTGGCAAGGCATATTGGGTCCTCTAGATGGGGTGTATACATCAGACTCTACATTTAACTCATGTGGTTTTATGTCGGTTATTAGTAGCTCCCACAGTCAAATTCTAGTGTATTGACCAGGTTATTAGTTCAGCCTTCAGTCTCAGCATGTCATGTACTTGTTCATTGCATTCAGTTATCTCAGTACTCAGTGTTTCTATCATATTCAAGTTATATCCTTGCTTTATTGTTTGTTCAATTATATGTTTTATTCAGATTTATTCTATCATGCATGATCAGTACCTTTCAAGCACAGCATACTCTATGTTACATCTTCTCATGATGTAGGTTCAAGCGCTCAACACTCAAAGTACACATAGATCGGTCCCCAGTGGTGAGTCCTCATTCTTCTAGGACGATTGACATGTTACTTTTCCATCTATAGTTGTTTAGTTTCAGATTTTCTAGAGTTAGCTGGGGACATGTCTCAACATCTCTAGTTAGTTAGAGGCTTATTTCAAACATAGTACTAGATTCAGTTTTAATTTTGAGTTTGATCTTCCATTTGTTATTAAACTTAGTCTTTTATATATTCATATCAACATTGGGTATTCCCCCCTTTCAGTTAGTTATGGTTTTAATCTTTCGCATATTATATGCTATTCAGTAATCTTTTAGTATGTTTATGATATGCCAACTTGGGATTAGCATGGGGCCACTTGTGATCCTAGGTCCCGTATTTACGTCCAATGGATAGACTCGGGGCGTGACATAAAAGGAAAGAATACTCTTCTTCTTTATAAAAGTCAGATTTCAACATCAGGATACAAAAATGTCAAAACGACATTAAAGATACTACAACAACCAGCTGCATTAACAATATTAATACAACCTAATCATAGATATCGATGAACAATTGTCTTAGGTTTTAGGTTTGTGTTCAAAATTTAAATCTATCGAGAGGGAAATTTGATACTTTTTACCTAGATTGTCTTGATGATTAATCCAATATGAACCTCCTTCTAACTGTGGCATTAGCTTTTTTGGATCAATCTATTGAATAGAGCAAATAGTGAATCGGTCATCAACATTCTTTATAGTCGTCATCCTAGCAGTTACTAAGGTTATATCTATGGAATATTGAGAGATCATTGAGTCGAACAAATCTTTGATGGAAGCAATTACATGACATCATCGAGAGATTTTAATATATAAGGTGAAACTGACCAACACATGAGGTGTCTTTTTCATTGAACAATTGTTTCATGGTTGAAACTCTAGTTTTGAGTAGAGATTGGCTTGCTCATGAAGATTGATGGAACTGAGGGATGGTTCAACATTTCGGCGCAACTTTTCCCTTTTGGAGGCGAGGGTCCGAAATCAGCGTGAAAAAATAAAATTTTGAAATTGAAAATATTTCTAAAAAAAACAAATTTAATTTTTTTGGAGGGGGGGTGGAGGAATGATCGGGGTCGGAGGAAGGGCGGAGTGAAAATATAAAATTTTGAAATTGAAAATATTTTTTAGAAATTGATGTTTTTCAAAAAAAACAAATATGTAATTTGAAGTTGGATGAGAGTTTTGGAAAATGTTTTTCTTAACTTTTCAAGGGAAGTCTTTTTCCTTAATTTTGAGAAAAATGAATTGATTTAGAAAACATTTTCCAAAAATTTTGTCCCAACCAAACATGAAAAAATTGAAACACATTTTCTAGAAAAATGTTTTCCTTCATACCAAACACACCCATAGCTATTTTTCTTTCACAATATTTGTGGTTTCTTCATCCTTAATATCATAGAAGTCAACATTCCCAAAAGATAATTAAGATATCTATTTTAATATGGTTGTCTTAATATATATATATATATATATATATATATCATCATTACAACAACTTCATCCAACTTAGCATGGGGCACATGTGCAACGCACGTGCCCAGAACTAGTATAACATAAACAGGAAGCAAACAACCATCAGGTACTTTAAATTGGTTCCTTCTAGAGTGTTCCTTGCTCATAATCTGATTAGCCACAACCACTACTCCAGGATAACACCCAACATTCATCATATGATCAACATTAACTAATCAAGCCCATTATCACCCTAAATAACAACTAACAACATATTCAACCATTCATACTCTGTGTATGAAGGCCTATATGTGCTAGTTCCCAATAATTTACAAGGTATTATGCAAATAAGATAGGTATAACTACTCAGTTGTAACCTAGCTTACTTGGACACCTAGTAACTATTGAAGAACTTTGAACATGAACTTTTGGCACCGTGGGGACGAATTCCAATGAACGTAAGGCAAAATTTCATGAGTTTTGACCCTTATTATGTTTAAATCGCTCCCCTCCATTGTTCCCAAGCTTAGAGTGTCTTAGCAGATCTTTTGGAGTAAGCAACATCTAGTTTACCAATGAAAAGTGCGATGAAAGTTAAAAGAAATCATGTTTTCTAGCGTTTGATTTTGTCAGCCCCTATATAGAATCTATGATGGTGTTAAAGCAGTGGTGACATATCGTGAGACTTCCTGTAGGGTGAGTGACGTTAGCCCAGTCAAATTCAAATTCTAAAAATTGTCATCTTGTTACCTCAATTTTAAATTGGAAATGTATTTCAAAAAGTTTTGAGATGCCGAACGAGGTGACTTTTGAATAATAATGGAATAGGTCGTTACAAGAACTCGGGGCTTAATGTTATTGGTTTTTGTATACGAAATAGGGAAGACACAAGTTTAATAGCTTAAGCACGAGTAATTAAAGCAGGCTCGGAGTTTTGCTTCAATAATAAGAAGACCCAAGTGGTGGTAGAAATTCATTCATTAATTATGAAAAAGGTACTAGATGGAGTTTGGGAGTTACTTAGAGTATTTCCCTGGAGATCTAGTACATAAAAAGTTCAATGCAGAAGGGATATATCTATGTAGAGCATGTTTATAGAAAGGACAATAATTAAGCATATTATTTAACTAACTTAGTGGTGTATTTTTTTGTTTTAATCTTTCATAGTCTATAAGAATTGCCAGTAAAAGGGAAGAATAATCTACTCTTTAATAAAAGTTAGATTTCAAACATCAGGATACAAAAATGTCAAAATGGCATTAAAGATGCTACAACAACCAACTACATTAACAACATTAATACAATCTAATCATAGAAATCGATGAACAATTGTCTTAGGTTTCAGGTTTGTGTTCAAAATTTAAATCTATCGAGAGGGAAATTTGATGGTTTTTACATGAAATTTCTTGATGATTAATTTCATATGAACTTCCTTTGTAACAGTGATGTTAGCTTTTTGGATCAATTTATTAAATAGAGCAAATAGTGACTCAGTCATCAACATTGTTTATAGTCGTTATCCTGGCTGTTATGAAGGTCATATTTATGGAAGATTAAGAGATCATCGTGTCGAAGAAGTCTTTGATGGAAGCACTTAGACAACATCACCGAGAGCTTTTGATGTATAAAGTCAAACTGGCCCAAAACATGAGGGATCTTGGTTATTGAACGACCGTTTCATGATTGAAACTCTAGTTCTGCATAGAGATTGACTTGCTCATGAAGATTTGATGGAGCTGAGGGATGGTTCAACATTTGGGCGTAACTTTTCCCTTTTGGTGTTCTTTGTCATTTTGTTTCCTTTTTATATGTTTCATTGCCTAATCTGGGTGGATATGAGCTTATTCGAATTGGGCTTTATGGACTATTTTTGTTCATTTGGAATAAAAGGAGGCCTTTGAAAAAAAGAATAAATCAGAAGAAGAAAAAAAGGTCAACCAAAAAAAAATTAAAACAAAAATTTTACTTTTGGCATAAGCGACAATAAAAAAAATATAACATTTATTTAATTAATACAAATTATCATTTATTAAAATTACTTAATTGTATTAATCTAAATAATTTTAAACTCAAATTTTCAAATGAAAATATCGTGAGAAATTGTATGGAAGAAATTAGAGTAGACATCATCAATCATGACTAAATGAGGGGGAAAGACTGGAGCTTAGGTCTAATGTACTTATCCATTTAAAAAAGGAAAAATTAGTAAACTAGTCAAAATAAATAACATATTTAGTAAAAATATCCATACTTTATAAATATTAGCAATAATGTCAAAAATGTCATTATTTTAAAAAATTTATGTGTCCCAATTTTCTTCCTATTTTATCTCTCTTTTTCAATTAATTCTATATATCCTTTTTTTAAAAAAAAAA
>NC_028643.1:5794773-5820639 GCF_001406875.1 Solanum pennellii | reverse complement strand
TTTTTTTTTGGGGGGGGGGAGGGGATTACTAAGTGGGGTTTTTAAATTTTATTTTTTAAAAAATGATTATTTAAAAAAAATTAGATAATAATACTTTACTCTTTAGTTTTTAACTAATATAAATAATTTATTTATTTTTTATCGTCGTAGAATGTTTTCTCACATACTCAATAATTTAAATATAAAATTTAAATAAAATTAAATTGTTTAGACATGTTTTTGATAATTAACAAAAATTATACTTGATTCCCTAATAAAAGTTGTAATAATACTAGTGGGCTCTTGCTTAAGCCCAGCCCAACATCATCTTCTCCATCCATCTATTCATCTGCTTTCATTTGCCATTTTCTCTTTTGCTTTATCCCTTCTTCAAGGAGTAACTGTTGCTTTCCTCTAGGTATCTTCTCTGTGTTTTAGTTGTTATGTTTCCTCCAATTTAATTTTTTGTAATGTTTGTGTTTAATTTTTGCACAATCTTTTTGTAGAATGTGACTAATTATTTTTTTAAAAGTTTTTGTAATCTGGGCTAAATATAGATATGCATTTTGTTTTTGCTATGTGTACTTTATACAAATACCAACCAACAAGGAAAGAAATGAAGAATATTGTTAGTAACACTTGAGAAATGTGACATATTTTAGATGTTTAAACTTTTGAATTTGTTAATATGGAGGAGCAAATCTATGCAGCCCCATTATAAGCAAGTGCAGAATTAGAGACCTGGGCTAGTTAATTTTTACATTTTCTCTTATGTAATTATTCTTTGTATTCATAAAAATATATAAGAGCTTATGTAAAAATCGTTGGTGACGTTGGATTTAATCTATGAAAAGGTGTGTCATTTATTCGTTAATTGCATTGCAGGAATCGATACTATTGATAGAAGCATTGTAAGTTTCCAATGTGATGTGAGACTTTAGGATGGATAGTGTAGAGTCTAGTTGCAGCTTTACAAATTATTAATTGCTTTTAGTAAAGATAGAGAAACAATTTGATTGACTAAGTAGCTGAATGCGAAGAAATAACTTGCAGTTTAAGTCAAAGAACAGAAGTAACATTAATGAGATAAATAAGTGGAAGAGTAATGTTAGAAAGAAGTGCTTATTTGGTGTTATATGATTTTTTGTTCTTGAATCTAGAATCAAAAGATCATTACTAAACATCAATGTGATGTGAGCTAGAGGGGCTACTAGAAGGATCCTACACTGCATCAGATAAATGTGCTTGTTGGTATCAATTATTTTAATTGTGTTTTGTTTGCCAATTCCATTGAAGAGAATCGCGACACTGCAGTCATGGATTATATTTGTTTCTTGAATCATGCCTCAAATTTGGGATTTTTTATTTTGTCAAATATCTTTGCCTTTTATACAATCCAAGTGACTAAGAACTGCCACAAGTCTGTATTTAACTTTGGATTCTGCATCTTCTGATTTTTTGAATGAAAATATGTGGTTTACCAGGAAAATTCGGGATCTTTTCATAATGCATTATTATCACTTTTTACGTCTATTTGTTCTCTTTCGAATGTTATCATCTTAAAATGTTGCATCTTTCTAAAGCTGAGGCACTTGCACACATCAAGCAATTGTGATCAGAATAACTATTTTTCATCATTCTCGGTTGATCTATTTGATCGCTTGCTGGATTCACAAGAATCTGAGGGGATTGTAGTTTCAAGGTGTCATATTGCAGCTGTTTGTTCCTTGTTCGACATTATGTGGTATATCTTCTCTCTCAATAGTTGCCTACATGTATATAGAAGATAGAAAGGCAAGATGTCCATGATGTATGTGTAGGATGAACCAAATCCTCATTGGATTTTATTTGTCCAGGATAGACATATTGTCACTCCAAAAATCATTCCCTAATAAACTGGAAAGTTATAATTTGAATAAGAAATTTTAAATCGACTTGAAGTTTCAACTTTTATTTCAATTGAGTTTTGCTTTTTGTATTGTGTTCTGGTAGTAGACCATTATACAGGTGATATGAAATTAATACAAATCCCTCTTATCATTTTACAATGCTGCATCATCTTTCTAAAGCTAAGTCACTTATACACATCAAGCAATTATGGTTTAACTAACTAGTTTTCATCATACTCCCTAGTCCTTGAACTGTTTGATTGCTAGCTGGATGCACGAAAATCTGAGGAGATACTAGTTCCATGGGTCATATTTCAGCTGTTAAAGATCGATAAATTGTTCTGTGACCAGAAGTTCAACTTCTATTTCAACTGAGTTTTTCTTCTTGGTATTGTGTTCTGGCAGTATGCACCATTATACTATTGATATGAAATTAGTGAATTACTGTGAATCCCTCTAATTTTCTTGAACAAAACTGTGTGCAGCAGGCCCATGAATACTCTGGGATGCTCTAACTAGTGTTACGGGTGTGACGTCGTCTGAGATAGATGATGGAGAGATTTCCGCGGTTGGCACAACGCGTTCTTTCCGTTCCATTCACTCCAAAATACTTGAAAGTTTGTAAGAAAATGAATCCTCTGACCTCCCACTTAATGCAACTCCGTGGCTCCCAGAGACCAATATTCATACAATGGAATCTGCAGGGAAGACCTTCTGTATGCACTGACTTAATATCCAAGAAAAATTACAGTTCTGCCACTGCTCGAGCAGGTTGGTTTCTGGGTTTAGGAGAGAAAAAAAAGCAAGCCATGCCTGACATTGTGAAAGCCGGTGACCCTGTTCTTCATGAACCGTCTCAGGACGTTCCTCTTGAGGAGATTGGGTCAGAACGAATCCAAAAGATTATAGATGAGATGGTGAAGGTTATGAGAAATGCACCCGGAGTTGGTCTTGCCGCTCCTCAAATTGGTATTCCTTTGAAGGTTTGTTAAAGAAAACATTTTGTTTGTCCAGCTTTTTTTTTGCCTCACCAAGTTTGTTTGTATGGCAAGTGACAGATAGTTGTGCTTGAAGACACAAATGAGTACATAAGCTATGCTCCTAAAGATGAAACCAAAGCACAGGGNTGGTATTCCTTTGAAGGTTTGTTAAAGAAAACATTTTGTTTGTCCAGCTTTTTTTTTGCCTCACCAAGTTTGTTTGTATGGCAAGTGACAGATAGTTGTGCTTGAAGACACAAATGAGTACATAAGCTATGCTCCTAAAGATGAAACCAAAGCACAGGACAGACGTCCATTTGATCTCCTGGTGTGTGTGAAGTTTTTTATGTGTCATCTTGATAAATATGAGGTCCAAATTTTGTGGCAATACATTCAGTTTTCTTCTATTCTTTCAGGTTATTATAAATCCAAAGCTTAAAAAGAAGGGCAATAAAACTGCATTGTTTTTCGAGGGCTGCTTGAGGTAACACAGAAACAACTAAGCGTAACTTGAAATTTTTTACATATTGAACTATCAAAATGCAGTAGTATATTTTTTTACGAGCACATCGGGGCTCAGAATAGAAACATGCTTTTTGGTAGAAGATCCTAGGCCTCAGCACTTCGGGAAAAAGGCAACTATTTGCTCCATTAGTATCATTTTATGCAAAGAAATATTTAGAAAGTGAATAGCAATGATAGCCTGTATGAGGAAGATAGTTTTTTTTTATCTTTTGTAAAGTAGCAAAATGTATCATCACCTCAAAACTGTGTCAAAAGGTTTATGAATTCTTTTATTAGAAAAAGGTACAAGAGGCCATATGTTTTCAACAATTATCAGGATGAGCTCTTGTTTTCGATGGTCGCAGCCATCAAGTTTACCTTAACTTGTTCTGATAATCATTTCAGATATGCACAATGGCCTATCTTTTGTAAAGATGAGCTATGTTATTGTGCAATTGAAGGTGCATTGAGTTGGTGAAGATGTCACTCTGCCTATTGAGGAGATAGTCTGAGAAGAAGGAGCTTTATTGATTTGTAGTTTTGTACATTGTTTTGACTTTCATTTTTGCTTGCTTGCGTTTGTCTGAATAGTTAACAGGAAATAGCTGTTTATCTTGTTAGCATTTGTTTAAGTTAATTGTTTAATAGAAAATTACCTAGCAAATTAATAGCCTGTTTATCAAGCTTCCAAAATCTCTGCTAGTTTTGAAAAATAATTGTTATCAGAACTCTGAAGTGTTTTTCAGAAAAGTAAGTTTTCTAGTGGCAGTTTGTGTTTGGCTAATCGATTTTAAAAATCGGCTTTGCCGATATAGAGTAGTACTTTGTGCTTGCCAATGTTCCAAATATGTTAATTCGGAAACTAGGCATGTTTGGCTTCCCAGAAGCTTGACCAAATAGGTTATAAGAACAGTTTTACTGGCGCTGTTATGTGGATGTGCAATTTTTCACAAGAATCTGAATTTCTCTTTGACAGGCTATTCCTAGCGTTTAGAGTGATACATTATGTGATTAAAACTGCTTAGATGTCCTATCACGTTAATAACCACAGATATAAATGAATTCTTTGCTTAATCTTCTGTTTGCAGTGTTGATGGGTTCAGAGCAGTTGTGGAAAGACACCTAGAGGTAGAGGTTACTGGTTTGGATCGAAATGGCAAAACAATCAAAGTAGATGCTTCAGGATGGCAGGCTCGCATTTTGCAGCACGAATATGACCACCTAGACGGAACTCTTTATGTTGACAAGATGGCTCCTAGAACCTTCAGGACTGTAGAGAACTTGGACTTGCCTCTTGCAGCTGGCTGTCCTAAATTGGGAGTGTGCTAGGTCCACTACCTCGAGCGACTCTTTGTGAACTGAATTATCAATATCTTGCTTGGGAATGGAATCATTGGTCCCTTGCTCAGATAACTGTGATGTTTAGAAAACAATAAAGGAGCTACTGACGCTGACTTCCCCATCTTGTGGGATATTGAAGTACTTGGATTCAGAAATGAGGTAGCAAATAGGTGTGTACATTAAGCTGTTTACAAAGATTTCATTTTTTTGAATGGTATACTGTTTCTCTTTCTGTTATGGTATACTACAAAGTTGATACTGTTATTGCACAGCAGAAAATGAGAGGTGTCGGGATTATAGGTTGATATGCAATTAAATGTCCTCTTATTCTGTGATCTTCTGGATAATAATATACATAAAAGTAGCTATTTCATACAATATGGTCTTACAATGACAATGACAACAACATACCTAGTGAAACACTGTCTGGGGAGGGTAGAGTGTATGCAGACCTTACCACTACCTCGAGGAGGTAGATATGAAGGTCTTGCAGAACTATACATAGACAGAAAACTAATCTGAAAGATACATCGAATATAGGACAATTCATACAACTGAATGAGAGTACAATCCTTAATTTTGATTTAATCAACAAGGATCGTAACTAGGGATCCTTTTATCGGGTTGAATGCAATCAATAGGAGGGGTTGTGTTTGTTCTCAATTCTCCATATGTTTCCCAACAATACGGTCCATAAAAATGCTTCTTTTCTAATGAAGGTTTAAGCTTTATGTCTGCAAGGGAAACACCTGTGCATGGCACAGAGTCACTACACGCAAAATGAACTGGTTTATATGAATAAGTTCCTTCTATGGATTGATATGAAACTCCTGATATTGCTACTGCTGATGTGTGGTTACCACATTTTCTTTTGTCACAATAGAATTGATCTATCATTATTGGTATTTTCACATCTGAGACATGGATATTTGAGAACGTGATTCCATGAACTGAGCCTGAGCCTCCCTGAAAATATTGACATCCTGTGAACATCGAGGTGATCTCAATTGATGGATTCAACTTATGTTTTATTAGTTATACCTGCCATGTTTTGATTCTTACACCAGTCATAGTGTTTTGTAGTGTTGAATCCTGAACTGTTATATTAGAAACACAGGCTTTCGTGTTGTCTTTTCCTAGCCCTCCTATGCTGAATCCATGTCCAGGTCCACAATTCACATCATGAATGAACACAGCTGAACTTCCTGTTTGTATAGATATACAGTCATCTCCTGCATAATGTGTTATAGTTTTCACTTCAAAATCACAAAAAGAAAAGTCTCGAAATCTCTCTAGCGTAAAGAGCTTAGCCACTATTGTTGTAATTGCTATAGAAATATAGATTATGTTATATATCTTTCAAAGAGTAATTGATCAAATTATTACCACAAGCAATATCACTGCTGTTAATGACAACATTTTGTGAGTTGTGAAGGTGAATTCCATCAGTATTTGGGCTATCTCCAGGGGATGAAACTGTGATCCCATAAACTTGAACAGCCACACAATTATCAAACTTGAGATGTGCTTTGGGGCTGTTTTGGATTGTTATGCCTGTTACAACTACATTGGAACTTCCATGGAACTTCAGTGCCTGCCACATAAATTGCACCAAAAGTATAAAATAAGAATATCCACTTAATGAGTAAGGGATTTCATTTGGCATAAGGTAGGTAATTGTGTTATTTAACATGATTTTTCCATTCATTTTTGGGCGAACCAGCTCACTGGGAAAATGAACATCCTAATTACAAAATATTCTTATCATATTTACTAATTCTCCTTATAGTTTGAACTAGTTACATTCTATATCACTACTTAATAATTTCATAACAGATATATCTAGATATGTGTTTTATACACCTAGATACATATTTTTTACAATCAAATACATTAAAATAGGGAGAGAGGCAAGCGAGATTTGTCTATATATTTCAGATATATGTAATTCACACTAAATACATGTGAATCACAGTAGATACATGTATCTGTATGTATATGGTGTGATTTGCATTTATCTGGATATCAGATACATAGGAAAGTGGCGAGCGAGATTTTTCTATGTATTTCAGATATATGCAAATTCATTTGGATATTGTGTATCTTGAGCAAATTATATCTGGAAGTATCTGAACAATATCAAAATCTGATAAAATTCGTAATATTGCAAACTAGAATGTATCTAAGTAATTAGCTTCTCAACTAGTGAAACTTAGGGTAATTACCCCTTCAATTAACTTACAAAATATTAGTGGACTGAATGTATATACCTGGAAAACAATGTTTTTTTCACAATGTGACCCTGAAAAAGTGATAGGACCAACTAGGAAATCATAGTCTGATGGAACCATCATAACTGAACCTTCAACTTTGCAAGCTTCTATCCATGTTGCTTCAAATGCCTGCCAAGACAATGACAAAGTTGCAACAGACATGTTCTTTGGTGAAATTAGGATTAGGGTTAACTTGAAAATAATTATGGAATATGTGGCAGATAAAGAAATAAAATGTTACTCCCTTCGATCTATTTTAATTGTCGTGCTTACTAAAAATTATTATTATTATTATTATTATTTGAGAAAAAATCATGATATAATTAATTATTTTAGAAAATGTGTAGAGATTAATGTGGTGAAAGAGAGTATACTAATAAATTGAGATAAAAATAAATAAATAAGGATAATTTAATCAAATTATCATTCAAGTTAATATTTAGAAAAAATATATATATAACAAGTACTCACATAATTTCACCATGTTCATATAAATAACCTCCTCTTTTAAGGAGAGGTTTTTCATAGTAATTAAATGCATAATAATAAAAATATGGCCTTATTTATTTTAGGCTTTTAGTATTTTCAAGAATCTAATAAAATTCATTATTGTGCGTTTGAAACCGAAATGTATGATGTATTCGGTATGAAGAAAAATATTTTCTTATTTTTTTATGTTTGGTTTGATAAAATTTTTGAAAAACATTTTCTCTAACTATAAAAATAAATTTCTTAACGATGAGAAAAATGACCTTCTTAATAAAAAAAAAAGGAAAAACAAATTTTGTAAATGACATTCAATTTTGTTTATTAGTTCCCCCACCAACCAACCCCAACCCTTACACCTTGATCACCCATCACCGTCCCCACCACCCCCTCGCACCTCTATATGTTTTTTTATATATTATATATAAATATTGAAATAAAAAAAAAACTATTAATCGAATACTAGAAAAAAAGTTTTAACAAACAATAATTTTATTTTTTAGGAAAGTATTTTTTATGAAAAATACACCTTCATACCAAACAGATGAATATTTTCTAATAATTTAAGCTTTCAGATATAATATAATTGCATACTTTAATATGATATCAGAGTAGTAATAAGCCTCGTATCCTCGCTACTACCTATTATAAGAATTAAAGTCAATAACTCACACGTGAGGAACATATAATTGAATACTAATAGTAAGAGAAGTATGTTAACACATGACTAAGATATTGTGAAATAGTAGTACTCTATATACTTTCTTGGTTCTTACTTCAGTTAATTGAGATGTCTATTAGAAAATAATATATTTTCCGTTTTAATTTACATGTTTCTTAATTTTGAGATTTAAGTAAGTTTATCTGTATGTAAATTTTTTATATGTTTTTTAAATATTTTGGATTATCAATTATTGTGACTTATACTACTTTTATGAAGTTTACAAATATATAAATTTCATTTCAAAAAATAAAATTTCCTGCATAAATTTCCGGTCGAACTTAAATTATTTGACTTTTGAAAACGAAATGTGTCACATAAATTGGGACATGCGAATTTACCATATTACCCCTGTAAATTGATAGGATTCCAAAATTAATTACTCATTAAAGAGATTCTACCTTTTTCAAAAATATTAACTATCGAGGATATAATAGATAAAATAAATATTACTTTTTCTTGATTTCGTCTAAAATAACAAGTAAAATATTAAAATTGGACAATAAAAGGGAATATTATAGAGGATGATATCTTACTTTGGTGTCATATGTGATTCCATCACCTTTAGCACCATAATCTAAGACATTAAAGACATAAAAATTCTCAAAACTTGATTCTTGTGACCTAGCATTGCATGTTGCTTTCTCCAAACTACAATAGATTACTAAAACCAGCAAAATAACTAACTTCATGAGATTTCTACTAAACCTCAACATTTTGATTGAATGAGAGAAAGATTTAAAGATATACTCTCTTAATTAATTATTATTATTGTTATTGATGATATATATAGGCTTAATCCGTCTAATAAACCAAATTAGCACTGTGCATTCATGTGACAACATGTATTACGTATTTATATACCTTTCTTGTAGTGTGGGATAATTAAGTTCATTATTCATTAATTCTTATATTACTAGTAGAAAATATGGAATTAGCTATGGAATTTATCGATAATTTCTAGCTAATTTGTTGCTAAATAGCTCGTAATTGAATTTTTATATCATTCTTTGCTAATCCATAGCTAAATTGAATTAACATGAAGCTTTTATTGTTTAGTTTTCGGAAAAGGGTTCGAGATATATCTGAATTTTGACCTTAATTGTTGTAACAATACTGAATTTTGGAAATGACCTTTCATAACATTGTATTTTAAAGGTATATATGTGTCCACGTGGACACGTTACTATTTATAACAATGCAATATTTATAATGTCCACGTAGACACATGTATACCTTTAAAATACACTATTAAATACTGCAGGGGTAAAAGATCCTTCCTAAAGTACGATATCGTTACAACTATTTCAATCAAAGTTCGATTATATTTCAGACATTTTTCTCTTTAGTTATGAAATATATTTCATAGTATTTTCTTGTAGTGTCTTGTATTACGAGAAACGAATTGAAAATGAAGTACAACTAAATTCATTACAGACGAGAACATTGAGATATAATTATCGAGTACTTAATGATTTCTATATGACTATATGTTGTTAATTATATCTTGCTAATTAGGTATTCTAGTTAAAAAATAATCAATAAGAAAATATTTTGTTTAGGCAAAAAGGAATATTAAGTAGGTATTACGTGTGCATGAAGAAGAAGTGTTTTTCATCGTGCTGATGATGAATCATTTGACTCCACACTCGTTCTTGCCTTGTAAGTGATATTTTCTTGAAGTTTGAGCATTGAAATCATGAAATTTGATTATTCCGTGTTTCTTAATTTATGTGAAATATTTCGTCTTTTTAGAGTCAAACAGTTTTTACTTAAAGAATTTTTAATTTTTAAAAAAATGAAATTTATATATATTTGTAAACTAAAGACGTACTATAAATTACAATAATTGACAATTCAAAATATTTAATATATATATATATATATATATATATATTATCATAAATAAATTTTTTTGAATCTTGAAACTTGAAATGTGCCACGTATATTGAGATAAAAGGAAATATTATAATTATGAGCATTTTGATTGCCTGCAATAGTGCTCAAAATGATTAGGGGGTTGGGTTTGATACTTGTAAATGGGGTGTACATACAAAAAAATATTTTGATGATTGGAAAATAGATGTCCACGTAAATATATTTTGTGTTGTAATATAAATGTATACATAATATATTTTGTATTTATATATAGAGAGATATTTAATATTAGTTAATATATTGAATTTATTAGTTTTGATAATATTAATACAATATATGATACTGATTTAATATCAATTAAGTAAAATTAATTGGAAGTTGATAGTGTAATTAGTTGATGGGCAATGAATATAAAGAAGTATATTATTTTATTTTTATGGTTATTTACTTAGATCCCCAAAAAAATGGCAAAATCAAAAAGCTTAAAATAATGACCTTATACATATGTTAATTTGTCATGGTGAGCATATGACTTAAAAATATTGAGTTCACTACTGTAAGTTGATGGACTCAAAAAAGATTGCATAGAAATCGAGGAACAAATATCTTTTTGAATAATTTAATTTACAAAGATAAAAGGAGTTTTGGAATACTGTTTTTTTATAATTTGAGAGTTGATAATAGTGTGTTTATCTAATTTATGAAATCATATCTTGATCTCTTTATGATTTTTTCATGAATTTTTGAAATTTTTAAAATGTCTTCTCAGGGGAATAGTTTATCTTTTATTTAGGCATTAGTTAGGATTTAAGGTCAAATAGCTTTCAATAATTCCAACCAAAATAAAACTCATTTTATAAAATTTTATAAAATTTTGATATCTATACATACCCCTAAAATATTTGTATATCATGAAAGCATTATTCAATCATTCTAGAAAATAACTCAACATAGCTAGGCAGTACATGTATCTTTTTGATAAAATGAGAAATTCCTAATTAAATTTTCAGTAATACTATTTTCTTGCTTTTTAGGATAGGAAGGGCCCAAATGATGACCAGTCATAAATATAATCAAGACAGCAAGTTATAGAAGCAAACTGAAATGTATTAACATTGCTAATCTTTTGTTATTAATTTACATGAAGTACGCAATAGTATCTCGCCCATACGTATCAGATAATTTAATTCATCAAGGTTAAAACACATGTGAAGAAAATATTTAGTATTTTTTCTTTTTATATTTTTATTGGAATTAGAATATGAAATCTCATAATTTTCAACCTAAGCTAATTCATTAGCCATTAAATTACACATTTGACTCGATCATATTACCACTACAAGAAATTTCACTTTTGTGTGGTGATCACAATAATCGCAGCTAAAGACTAAAAAGTCTTATTAAATGACCACTAAATCACACTCTTAAATGTTTGGCTCAACTTTATAACATTTGTGAATGTGAAATCTCATATGTGGCTTAAGTCTCGTGCATTCATCATTAGAAATATCATGTCATTATATTATAATTGTGACTTAGATATTCTTCTTAATTTAGATTCCATTGGTCCCTCTACAAGATAATAATAATTATTCTTGAAATTTCACATTGTGGTGGAAATTAATCAAAACGTCGCAATCCAAAGAGAATATTTCTCAAACTTATTTCGTAATCAAATGATTAACTAAACCAACGTGTCGATCAAAGAGGGATTATACATATATATGGTAAATTCTTTTGGCTAAACTTTATTACACTTTTGGTCCCTTTTTCGATTTAAATTCTTTTGGTGAACTTAAAAAGAAAGTACTTTCAAGTGTTCGAGTAGAACTACTATAAATGGATTACAATATTGATAAGATGATCTTTAGAGATGTCCTAACTTTCAGGCCTTTAAATTGAGGTGAAATGTGATTGATAATTGAAGAATCTAATTAAATAATTAATTTATAGGATCATTAAATATTGTTTCACTAGCTAATTAGTCCAATCACATGTATACAAATATAAACTACAGCGAAATAACCACAATTTAAAATCGTACCTTGTTATGATTGAAAATGTTCTTAGGAACAATAGTTTTTTCCAGGAAAGAAAAGAAAAAAGAAGAGAATAAGAGAATTTATGTATCTATTCAATTAGAAAGATACTAAAACTTGACCAAATGAAACAATTACATCAAAGGCCCTCTTATATAGAGAGACTATTGTTCTAACTAACTATCTGAAAGTTAGTTATAACTAACTTTCTTAACTACTAACTAACTTCCTGAACTAATTAATTTTTTTCCTGTTATTCAATACTCTTAACACTCCCCCTCCAGCTAGGACGGGGAGAATATATCACACATTCCTAGCTTGGAAATAAGGAAATTATGTTGTACTCTAGTAAGCCCCTTAGTTAACATGTCTGCTGGTTGCTCTTGTGTTGGAAATGTAGTTTGTAGTTATCATTCCTTGAAATAGTTTATCTCTGATGAAATAACAATCAACATCAATGTATTTTGTCCTCTCATGATACACAGGATTTGTTGTTATATGCATTGCAGACTTACTATCACTGAAGACACTCACGGGAAGTGTTATCTCACATCCAATTTCCTTCATCAAACCTAGTATCCATACTAACTCTGCTACAACTGCTTCAAGACTCCCGAATTATGCTTCTGCAGAACTTCTGAAAACTTAGTTTGTTTCTTTGACTTCCAAGATACTATGGAATCTCCTAGTTTCACAAAGTAACCTGTTACAGATCTTCTAGTTTGTGGACAGGTTTCCCAATCGGCATCACAATAGGCACTGATTTTTCTTCTGAACTACTAGATAGGAGAATTACCAACCCTGGCTAGTTTTTAACATACCTCACCACTCTAAGTGCAACTTCCATGTGCGTCTTCTTAAGATCTTGTAGGAACTAACTTAAAGTTTGCACACTAAAAGTTATATCAGGTCTAGTCATTGTTAGATAAAGAAGCTTCCCAATTAGCCTCTGGTATCCCCTTTGATCAGCAAGAGGATCATCCCTAGGTCTCATATTGGAGTATCAGCTGGCTTAGCTTCTCTTAATCCCAACTCAGGCAACAACTCTAATGTATACTTCCTTTGATACATCAAAATCTCTTTTTCAAATCTTGGAAACTCAATACCAAGGAAGAACCTTAATTCTCCTAAATATTTTATCTTGAAAGATTGTTGCAAGGTGTTTTTGTTTCCTCTATAAGCTTCAATCTATCACCAGTGATCAACATCTCATCTACATATACTAATACAAATGTGACTCCTTCATATGTCTTCATAACATATAGAGAGGGATCATATTGACTCTGAACAAAACCAAACCTCACCAGTCCTTTGACAACTTTATATTCCATTACCTAGGAGCTTGCTTTAAACCATATAGGAATTTGACTAGTCTACACACCTTATTCTCCCCCTGATTTGCAAATCCCTGAGGCAGGTCCATATATATTTCATCAGTGAGATCACCATTTAGAAAGGCATTATAGACATCCATTTTATGGATATACCATTTTTTCCTTGCTGCAGTGGCTAGAACAGTTCTTATTGTTTTCATTTTCACTATTGGAGAAAAAGTCTCCTTAAAATTTATTTCTTCTCTTTGATTATACCCCTTTGCAACTAGCCTAGCTTTGAACCTTACTACCTCACTTGAAGCCTTATATTTTATCTTGTACACTCACTTGCAACCAGTAAGTTTCTTACCTTCATGTAGACTAACCACATCCCAAGTATGATTGTGACTTAAAACATCTATTTCATCTTTCATAACTTGTATCTGTTAGGCTGTGGAGACTGATTAATATTTGATGTATTGTCATATATTTGATGTATCGTCATCTAAATTTTAGGCTGTACTATTTGTTCTCCATTTATTCTCTGTAACTAAATATACTCTAAATCATTAATATAAATACCCCACCGCCGTGGAAGTTTACTCACGGAGTGTTACCACGAAATATTGGTTTCTCTCTTTCTCTCTCTAAATATCTCATCTCTCTCTCGAAAGTTCTTGTGTTCTTCATTCATCAAGTGCATGTGTGTGGATTCGATCCTAACAATATCCACCTTGGGTATTTACTGGCCTCTAAGTAAGTGATTGGTTCAGTAGCTGAAGAAGAGGTTGTTACACAAGTCATATACTCTTTGAACAACCTTCCATAAGACATAAATTTTTATAAGGCACAGGGAACATCCTTGTGAATATTCAAGGACACAAAATCAATCATCCGAGTTGGTGTTTTCCTGTCTCTAGTTGACTTCCTCTTATCCTGCATTTCGTGGGAACTGATTGTATCATCTTGTGTCACCTCATGATGTTCATGCTAAAAGTTTGAGACTGCACCTTGTGAGCTTGTTGTATCAGAAAGCTTATTACTTATGTCAGGAACAACCCTTATAAACTTATCATTTTCAGTTGTGTCAGCTAACTCATACCGTTGTTCACTCATAGGAAATGTATATTGAGGTTCTTGAGGAACCATATTCTTTTCTTTAAATAGAACATATTTTCTCTAAAAGAGGCATCTCTATTTATTGAAAAAGTATCATTCACCATAGCATACAACACATATCCTTTTTTAGTATAAAAAAAAAACGTAAGTATAGTGGATTTTGTTATAGGCAAAAGCTTGTCATACTCATTCACAACCTTAGCATGACACAAACACCCCACTACTCTAAGATGATCACAGCCAGGTTTCTTACCATACAAACTTTCATAAAGAGTTTGATAATGGATAGCTGAACTTCGTAACTTGTTTCTAATATATACAGTTGTCAATACACAATATCCCCAGAACTTTATTGGAATTTCCCTTGAAACCTTAGAGCTCTCGTGACCTCTAAAATGTGCATGTGTTTTCTCTCAACCACTCCATTTTGTTGTGGAGTGTAAGCACAAGTTGTCTGATGAATAATTCCTAATTTTTTAAAGAAACTACTGCAGAATGAGTTCACAAACTCAGACTTGTTATCTGTCCTTACAACCTTCACTACCTTATAAAACTGAGTCTTCACATAACTAACAAACAACTCAATATGAACATACACATCAGAATTTAATTTCAATAGAAACACCCAAGTCACTCTACTGAAATCATTCACTACTGTCAAAAAAATATCTATTGCCATTAACAGTAAATGTTTTATAAGGCCCCCACAAATTCATATGCACAAGACCAAAGCAACAAGTAGTTTTACTATTGCTAGAAGGAAATGGCAACCTAGTCTGCTTAGAACTAGGACATAACATCACTGTTTTATTCTATCCTCTATAGCAGAAGACTTATCAACAGATAGAATTATTTTGAGTACATTAGAAGACACATGCCTAAACCTTCTATTCCACAACTCCACTTCTGCTTGTTTCTTTTCAAAGCTATCAGCCACCAATACTTCATTTTCTCTACAACCATATGCTTTCTTGGTATTTTGATCAGCCAGGAAATACAGTACACCATCAACTATTCAAATTGCTCTCACTTTCCCAGTGCATAGATCCTGGAACACACAGAAATCAGGGAAAAAACTTACACTGTCATTCTCTAGTTATCTTGGACACTAATAGTAGATTTGTAGTTGAACTGTGAAATATGTAACACATTAGAAATATTGTTTCCGTCTGTCAAACAATTTTCCCTACAATAACAACTACAATTGTATCACCATTAAGAAGACATACCTTTTTTACTTTTTCAGACTATATAACAGAAGACTCATCAAGCAAACTTAACTTAGACATATATGATGAGTAGCTCCTGTATCTATGATCCATTGTTTTGACTTATATAAAGCTAGAAAAGCACTACTTATACCTGCTACATTAGTCACATCTGCTGCCTATGTCTCTTGTTTTGATAAATTGCTAGAGTGAATCATGTTTAGAATTTTATTGTTTGGCTCTTGTGTGAAAACTGCTTTACCCATATGACTTATCATGGACACTTATACTTCAGAATCTTCTTAATTACCTATTCTTGTCTTGATCTGAGAACATAGTTCACTGGACTGATCAGCCACCAACCTGTAAGCAACACTACCTTCTATTCTTTGTTTCCTTTTTGCCTTGAAATCAGGAGGGTAACCAATTAGCTTCCAACAATTCTCCCTGGTGTGATCCTTTAATTTGCAAAAATCACTCTGAACACTATCATTTTTGTTGACCCTTTGTCCCTGACTTCTAGTGTACATAGCTACTTCAAAATCTCTCAATTGTGAACCTAGTCTAATTCTCAACACTCCAATATTTGTAGCTACTATCTTATGACTTTCATCACTCACAATCATGGCATAAGCCTGATTTACTGAAGGCAAGGGCTCATAAGCAAAATTTGACTTCTTGCTTAAAGATATGACTCATTTAACCCATCAAAAGTTGACACAACTTCAATTTTTGAAGATTCAGCACAAAGTCTTTGGACTTATCACAATCACAGTTTGGTGCAGGAACAAGATCTTCAAACTCATCCCACGGATCTTTCAGTTTCGAGAAATATGCATATACAAACATATTTTCTTGAGACAAAAAAGCTATATTCTTATGCAGATTAAAGTTTCTCACAGCATCAACCTTATGAAACATTTCATATAGATCATCCCAAACTCTTTTTACTATAGACACATACATTATACCACCAAACAATTCTTTAGCAACATAATTCACTATCCAAGATAACACTACTGCGTTTACCCTCTCCCAATTGTTCCCCAAATCACTCAGAAACTTATCCTTAGCACAAGTTCCATCTACCATACCTGACTTATTCTTTCCAAACAAAGCCACTCGCATGGACCTATGCCATATTGAATAATATTCGATACCAGTGAGTTGAAACGATATAATCTGGGCACCTCTCACATCTGATGGATGGAGGAACAACGGATGGTTGCAATCGATCACATTAGGTTGTATATCACCTTGAGCAGGGGATTGAACTCTACCTAGACCAGTCGTTCATGTGATTGAACTTTCAGTAGTCACCATTGTTTCAAACTTCCAAGATCTCTGATCTTGAATCTAACTTTACACCTCAATTGAAACTTTCAATTGTAGGATCGTAGAAATTTGTTAGACACTTCTAACTCGATTACTCTGATACCATAAAATTGATCTTAGGAACAATAGTTTTTCCAGGATAGAAAAGAAAAAGAAGAAGAGAAGAAGAGAATTTGTGTATCTATTCAACTAGAAAGATAGTAAAACTTGACCAAACAATTATATTAAAGACTCTCTCATATTGAAAGACTACTGTACTAAGTAACTATCAGAAAGTTAGTTATACTACCTCCGTCTCATTTTATGTGACACCATTTTCTTTTTGGTCCGTCAAAAAAGAATGTCACATTTCCTTATATGGTAAATATTTAAAGGTACAATTCCTCTTTTACCCTTGTTGGTCCCACTTAAGTACTCTAATACATTTATGAGAAGAGAGAAATGTGAGTTTACTTTTTTGAAAGGCAATTTGGTAAACATTTCAAAGTCTTCATTATTTCTTAAACTCCGTGTCTGGTCAAATGTTGTCACATGAAATGGAACGGAGGGAGTATATAACTAACTTTCTGAACTACTAACTTCCTGAACTATGTAATTTCTTTTCATGTTTTCAATATTCTTAACAATTCTTTCCAACGCTTTTCAGAAAAAAAAATCTTCAAAGAATCTTCACACAAATTTTACTGGAATTGGAGAAGGAAGAACAAGAAGGAGAACATGTCTTTTCTTTCTCCTGTTTTGAGAAAGATACATTATTTTTCTGAAAGAGAAACCTTTTATGATTCTAGAGGGACACAATTTTTTAAATAGTTGTGTCTCTTTCCTTCTATTAAAAAATATAACAATAATATATAAAAATTTATATTATTTATTTATTAATATGGATTTGGATTGACCCGCATAGGTGGCTTGATCCAATTTTCTTCATCTCTCGCACACGTATAGTGGATCAACTCTTACTCATATTTTGTAGTTTTATAATAATTAACTAGACTATGCAATCAGTTCATACTATGAAATCTTCGTTGCTATACACCTGCTAGGAATAGCATCTCGATCAATGAAATTTAGAGTAGATTATAGTATGTAGTACCCTAGATCATTTGTCAAATTTATATGAATTTTTTACCAAATTAAGTCACTATATAAAGTAATTTACTAAAATAATACATTTTTAAAATTTTTTACAAAACTAGTACAAACGTATTTCACAGTAACGTTTTATGGTATATTTCATATTTTAAAAATTGACGGCGTTAGGTTGATATACGTTACTGTGAATAACGTTTTAGGAGTAAAACGTTACTGTGAGTAACGTAAATCAACCTAACGCCGTCAGCTTTTAAAAAATGAAATATACCCTAAAACGTTACTGTGAAATACATTTATACTAGTTTTGTAAAAATTTTAAAAACATATTATTTTGATAAATTGCTTTATATAATGACTTAATTTGGTCAAAACCTCAATTCATATTTCTCATTGTCTTTTTCTTCTTTGTTTTGAGCTCATCATTATGTACTTGTCTCATAGGCAAACATAAAGGACTTCAATGAACACAATTAATGTAATAATATTCAATAAATCTCTAATATAGCGAACGCCAAACTGAATCTCAAGAAACTGAATAAAAAGATACGAGGGTACAACATGAAAATTACATATAACTTTCAGTGCTTCACATGATAGCAAGTAAAGGCTAAACTTCCTTTTCCATGGAGTGTATGTCTTTTGTTAATTAAATAATGTGCAATCAATAGTACAAATAACTTATGTCTATCTTTGAGTTCACAAATCTACTCATCGTTTTATTCTTTAAAACTCACATCTGCATTAGAATGCAACAGACTAACTCATTTTAATCATAAAATCACATATGATTGAGCACAAACTAACAAGCTACATCTTTATAATTGGAAAAAGGATCTAAAATACCTTTGAACTACAAGAAAAGGTTTAAAAATATCCTCCATCCACCTTTTGGTCTAAATACCCTTCTATTCATCTTTTTGGTCTAAATCACCCTTCCATCCACCTTTTTGCTCACTTATACCCGCAACAAACAATTCTCTCTCTTTTTAAAAAAATATTTATTATCTGTAATTTTCTTACTGGATGAAATAAAAATCCACCTCTATTATTTTTTCCCATAATTTATTCAAATCAAAAAAAAATATCTTTTCAAGATTAAAAAATATATATTTTTAAATCTAGTAATTTCTATTTTCTATAGTTTTTTTTCAAAAAAAAAATATTTTTAGATAATTATATTTTTTTTAAAATATTAGTCATGCCACATTTACCGTAACATTATATATTAATACAAATCCTAAAATTGACTAATATTTTTTTAAAAATTTAATTATGTAAAAATAATTTTTTTTTGAAAAAAGCTATAGAAAATAGAAATTACTAGATTTTTAAAAAAAAATGGATCTTGAAAAGATATATTGTTTTGATTTGGATAAATTATGAGAAAAATTAATAGAGGTGAATTTTTATTTCATTGAATAAGAAAATGACACATAATAAATATTACTGTTTTTTTTTTAAAAAAAAGAGGGTTGTTAGTTGCAATGGTATAAGTGAGCAAAAAAAGTGGATGGAAGGGTAATTTTAGACCAAAAAGATGAAATAGAAGGGTATTTTTAGACCAAAAGATGGATGGAGGATATTTTTATACCTTTTCGTCTAGTTCAAAGATATTTTTGACCCTTTTACGATTATAATTTTTAGCTCTCTATTATCATCATTTTTTACTATGATTAGTTTATAACTGTCTCATATCCATTTATCACTTAAGCAATAAAAACGATTGTTATGCAAATAAGTCGATCTTTTCATATAATTGACATACTTATATCTCAAAATTTTATGTACAGTACATTAAAAAAATGGCATATATATATTCACCAACAAAAATGGAGAATTAGGCATAAACCAACATTAAATTCAATAATGTTAATTTGCATAAACATGCTTGGAAAAGTAAAATATAAATACATCAGTATCTACGTAAACCCAATAACTTCACGTGTCTCTCGTAAGCATAACATGCTATGAGTTTTGTTATCATTTGATACATAGATATGCATTTCACGTTCACCATATCTCTTACAAAATTATATTTTATTTCAATATGTTTCATCTTTCCGTGATACTTTTGATCCTTTGTATAGGCAATTGAAGTTCGACAATCACAATGTGATTATGACAAAGTTCAACAACATTGTTATTCATACTCAAGTGAACAATAAAATGTTTAAGTCAAACAACTTCTTGCATAGCATATGAAAGTGCTAAGAATTCAACTTTTATTGTAGATAAGGCTATACATGACAATTTCTTGCTACTCCATAATATGACACCATCAGGGTGCCTCAAACTCGTTGGTGGCCTAAGACCAAAATCAAATTAGAGGACTTACAAAAAATTATAAACGATTTTATTTTAAATCTATTTTTCTAGCTTTTTGAGATGTGAAATTGCTAATAATTTTTGTGTAGTTAATCTCTTCTAATAATTCTTTTTCAATCGATAATATAGTCAAACCACTTAATCTTTCTTGAGACATTGACGATTTTAAACACTATTTACAATATCAAATTAAAAAATATAATAAACATAAGACACAAAATAAAAATAATATTAGAACTTAGAATGATATTACCGTATTTAAAAGCTATGAAGACTTGATTTTCGAAAATGAATGGAGCTGCTGCAATATATTTTTTCTCCAAATTTAAAATATAAACTATCATTAAGAGCAAGTAAGTTCTTAAGCTTTGACTAAGAGACTAAGAGAAATATAATATTAGAAAGGAGAAAGTAACAAGAAATAGAGGAGAGGACGATAAAATATATAAAAACAACATTAAAAAAAAATAAGATAACGTGTACATTAAAAAAAAGTACACAACTTTTTATTGAAAAGCTGAAAAGTCAATCACTTCAGCCTTTTAACATTTTCACTTAATTTAATTTTTTGGGGGAAAAGGGTCTGATATACCCCTCAACTTTGTCATTTAGAGCTGATATACCCCTTGTTATGAAAGTGGCTCATATATACCCCTACTTGTAAACAAATGGCTCACATATACCCTTTTCCTCTAACGGAAATGAAAAAATAATAATTTTCAATCTAAACTTTTATTATTTTTTTCTAAAAAATATAATCCCATGAGTAAATTTAATCTCCCGTCAAACATATTTTTTTTTACTTTTTTTTGTTTCAATGACTAATTTATAATTATTATTTTGATAATCAAATTTATTTATGTTTCACTAATATTCTTGTAAAACTTATTGTAGATGACCAAATTTTTTTTCGAATACGAAATTAAATTACAATACACAAAAAAATAGTTTAATTTTTTTTCTTTAAACTAAGGAATGAAAGAAAAAAATAAAATAAGAATAAGAAACTCAAATAATTATAATAAAAGAAGTCGAAAAATAATTTATGTATGAAAAAAATTAAAATATACCTTGAACTTTTATAGAAGAATCATATATACCACTAAATAATTTTTTTAAAAAAATTATAAGTAATAAATATAAATTTAAAACTAATTATTTAAAATTCCGTTAAATGAAGGGTATATGTGAGCCATTAACGGCAGGGGTATATGTGAGCCGTTTGTATAACGGTAAGGGTATATATGAGCCACTTTTGTAACGAGGGTGTATCAACTCCAAATGACAAAGTTGAGGTATATCAGACCCTTTTCCCATTTTTTTTCTCTGTTTGCATTTATCATATGAGATTTAATTTTTTTAAAAAAATTAACCTAATTAAATAAAAAATGGGGCACCCTAAAATTGGGGGCATGAGGCGAATGACTTTTTTTTTTAAACTAACGAGCCGCCTGTGGACACCATTATAAGTGAATTGCATATTTAGAGATGAATTTTCTCTCATTTAGATCTCCTCTCCATTCAATATTTATGTAGCCTTTAAGTTCTTGATTATTTTCTTGATAACATGAGGAATAGCTTTTGAGATACCCTTTTAACTGGATTTTCAGTGTTGAGTCCTAGATCAAATCGATATTTGCTAATTTACCCAACATCATAACAAATATCTGATCTAGTACACATCATAACACACGTAAGACTTACATTGACATAAGAAAATTTTCTCATTTGTTCCTTTTTATATGAAGTATGAGGGCATATCATTTGATTCAAAAATTCACTTTTAGATACTGACATACTTCTGGGTTGCAATCTTACATATTGAAACGTTCAAGAATTTTCTTAATATGAGATTCTTGTATAAGAAATAACTCTGAAAATCTTAGGCATAATGCATAAGCATGACCTTTGACTTGACGTCAGTTGACAACTATGACCTTTAACTTAGGATTTGCACAAGTAGGCACTTAAAGTTGTATAGAATTGAGTAAATGTACACATTCGTTCTATTTGGCACCATGCTTGTCAATTTTGAGTCCTACATGGCATCCTAAGTGTATTGTGCCATGTAGCACAATTATGTATACTTGTTCAATTTTATACAAGTTTAAGTGTCTACTTATGCACATTCAAAATTGAAGGAATAGTTCTTTGTTTAAGCTAAGTCAAAGGGTCATGTTTATGTCTTATGCCAAAATCTTAACTCCAACAATGTATGTTGCTTCACCCATATTTTTCATCTCAAAAATAGATGATAACTACTATTTTGTTTCTTTTACAAACTAATGTGACCTACAACTATTAGTATATAGTCTACATACAACGACAAGATCACAAACTTATCTTTGAATCATTTGATGTACATACAATGATCTTCATGAATCATAATAAATTCATACAATATGATCGCATTATGATACCATAGTCTAGAAGATTGTTTAAGGCTGTAAATCAACATTTGAAATCGATATACTTGATTTTCTCCGCTTTTATTAACAAAACCTACAGGTTGTTCCATATAGATTTCTTCTTCGAGTTCTCCGCTGACAAAATATAGTATTAATCTCATTCATTTGATACAATTCAAGATTCAAGTAAGTCACAATAGATAAAATTAATCTTATTGACCAATTGATTTATCTATTGGTATGTTACTCCTAGTCGAACCAGAAATATCAATGAAATTTGATTCAGATGATGTATTACTGTTTGAGAGATTGTATATGCTAGCTGTGTGAAAGCTCCACCTATAATACATATGCTAGTTCATAGTTTCATTTTTTAGAACAACTTTGTGTTATTCTGTTTTAACAATGCTGGGGTGTAGCATGCTATAAAATTTATAAAAATATTTCTAACTTTGGTAGAATTTGTTGTGTTACATTCCTAGATTATTTAATATCGTATTTTAAACATATACATATTTGCCCATATGGACATAAAAAATAATGCAAAATTATAAATAGTAATGTGTCCACGTGGGCACATATAAAGTACACTATTAAATAGTTCAAGTTAATAAAAAATACATTATTAAATAGTTCAGGGAGATAATAGATCCTCGTGAAAGTTTAGTATCACAACAACAAATTTGATCAAAGTTGGAATATTTTTCATTATCCCTAAAATTTAAAGAACAATTTTGGTGGTTTATTGATAGCTAGTTACTAGAAAAAATATTATATAATATATTATTGCTACTTAATAATCAAGTCTCTAATCCATAAATAAAATAATTCTCTTGATATTTACTAAAAATATCCAAAATTTTTGTTAATAATGCACATTACGTAGAAAATTTTCGTTTTGATTTGGTTGTTTCAGAATAATTTAAGTTGTGTATAATTTTGCATTTTTTTACTTATTTTGATGGTCTTGAAACAAATTTATAAATTGTTTTCAATTCAATTTGAAATTTCTATCATTTTACGAAAATATGTTAGTACAATCCTATAAGAAAATTACTCTTTTGGAACTAAAATTTATCTTTAAAAAATTGAATAATTTTTGACATTGTTGACATATTAATACTTGATATCATTCAAAACAGATATACCTATTTCAAAGAAGATTAAACAGTTATTGAGTAACAATACAATTAATAAATTTAAAAGGGAAAATGCACAAGTACCTCCCTATATTATGATAAAAATCTCATACACACATCTTAACTAAATTAAGGTCCTATTACCCCCTAAACTATAGCTATGATGAATAATTTATATTATTTAATTACTCATCATAGCTATAGTTTACTAAAATTATCACTTACGATTAACTTTATACATTAATTACGTGGACTGACTTCGAGTTTGTATAATTAGTCACGTTTGTATATTCTACATCACAAAATTTAGGAGAGAATGAATAAAGTTATTGTGATTTGTAATAGTTTTTACGTCATTTTCAAACAAGATATGTTACTCTTTTTGTCTCAACATAATTTGAGAGCGAACCAATTTTTTTATGTCTTTTTGAAAAAATTTAAGATGTTAGTTATTGTGATTTATAATATTTTAGCCCTCTTAAATGATATATATTTTTCTTTGTCCCAATTTTTGTGGCACGCGAATGAATCAAATTTTCACATGTCTTTTAAATTGTTATATTGCTAATTATTGTGATTAATACTATTTTTCATTTAACTTTGTTTTTTTTTTACTTTTCTTTTTTAATCGATTAGAAAATTTTGAAATTCAATATTAAGTCAAACTTTAAAAAACATTCAAAAGTTGTTTTCACCTTTTTCACTTTAAATTCCTCATAAAAATATAAAATAAATCTAATTTGTTTACGATCAAATATAACTTTAATTTTTAAATATTATTTTATTTTTAAAAATAAAATTAGTTCTTTAAGATACCTATTGTTTTCACCTTTACTATATTTTTATTAATGAAATATTAGGATTTAGGAATGTAATTATTATCATTTTTCATAAATAATTTACCATGAAATCAATAGTGGGAAAAAATGAGTCAGAACGATGATAAATCACTATTATGATAATTATAAAAGAAAGAACACTATGATTTCTCAAATGGCCTGTTAAAAAGTGAAGGTAATTTTTGTCATCAAAATAATATGAAATGTCATTAGAAACATTTTTGTTATGACACCTAATAATTTGACAAGCTTATAAATCCTCCATCAAATGGATGTTAAGGTATGTCATATGAATATGATAAATTTTAAAGCATGCCAATGAGCTTCTAATGAAAGTAATAATTATGAAGAATAAATATATGATTATAGCCGATTTGTTGTAGAGAATGTGACTTGTGATAAGTATCATGAAAAGTGGACCATTCTTAAAAGTGAGTGTTTCACAAGATGATAAAAATTATAAATAAAGACATATTCATGTATGATTTAATAAATACCACAACTCACCCCTAAGGAAGGTTAGAGAGAAATAAAGAAAATTATTTTGATATAGAAGATTATTGGTCAAGTACTTTTAGTACTTCACAAATATTATGACATGTGTTTTGTTATGAACTACTATAAGGGCAAAAGAAAGAAATATTTTTTTGGCAAAAAAAAATGGGAAAATTATATGGAATGGCAAACATTCCTAAGTAATTATATAATAGGGGTATAGTTTAATTTATTTAATTTCTATAATTATATTTTATTTTTTTGCTATAATTAATGGGGTCCACCACCTATTATATAACCAATAGTATAAAAACCTTTTTTTTTTAATCTTGTATATAATTTTACACAAAATAATATTATCTCTCCTATTCATATTCCACCTTTTTCTCCTACAATTAATACTTCTATTCGATTTGAATTTCAAATTGTCCAAAATTCAATTACTCCCTCCCAAAGTTGAATTCAATTTTCGTCCTAAATTTTAGTTGTTTTCCTTTTTTTTT
>NC_028643.1:5781515-5786980 GCF_001406875.1 Solanum pennellii | reverse complement strand
CCGTCCTGCACCTCCGTCCTGACGGTCAGAGACTCGTTTCCCGTACCAATTTCTCAAGAGTTGAAGTGTTTTGCAACGGGAGCTTACGACGGCTCGTCGTGGATGTGACGGCACGTCCTGCAGGTCCGTCACAGATTACAGAGAGTCGATTTTCAGTACCCAATTTCAGAATTCTAAGTATGCTGAAACGAGACCCTGCGACGGTCCGTCGTGCCTGTGACGTTCCGTCGTGGGGTCCGTTTCCTCAGCCAATTTTCCAGAATTAAAATCTGCTGCTCAAAACGACTAAACAGGTCGTTACAGATTATGTATCTTTGTATGCCGAAAAATATTTTGCCAGATATTGAATAAAAAGGGAGGAGATACTAATGACAAAAGTAAATCATAAAACAAGTTGCTTGTAATGATATTGATCATGAAAATAATGATATAAATTTCTCGAGATGTTTACAATACAAACAATGTTATGAAATATGTGGTAGTATTCAAATTGTGAGTTTTTATGAGCTAATGTGGTACTACTCAAAGAAATAAAACTACTCATGATATTGAAATTGTATTAAGTCTTGAAAGAAACTTTTTAAGCTTCAAAGAAATAATTAAAAAAATATATATTTAGACCATTAAAAAGATTTAAGATCTTCGTATAATCAAACTGATCAATTATAAATATTTATGTGAAAGATTACCTATATTTTCATGTTGTTTGTGGTAACTAAGTATGGAGATGATGATGGAATCACATGTGAAATAAACTAGAAGTTCAGTGAATAAATATCAGTTGACATGGCCTGTTGATGACCATCCTGATTCATATATGATACGAAAAAAATGAGAATTCATGTGGTTATATATATGAAAGAAACAATAAATTCTTCAAGAATTCTCTTATGTTGTTTGTTCTCATGATAAAATTATCATTGCACCAACAAATGTTGAGATTGTATCTCTAGAAATTTTGAAATATAAAAAAATGTGAATATGGGTCCGTTCACCTGCCATTTGGATCATGTACTATTATGTAGATGCATCTATGTTATTAAATGACATCCTTTACAAGAATTAAAAGATGTTTTAATCAGGGTGAGTAAATACGTGTTGCAGTCTTTTTCCCTTAACTAGACTTTTGTCCCAATGAATTTTTCTGGAAAGGTTTTTAATGAGGCAGTTCTCAATGCGTATTACTAGATATGCGTACTCTTTTTTCTTCACTGAGACTTTTTTCTATCGAATTTTTTCCTAGTAAGGTCTTAACAAGACACATTACCAATGGATGAACTCCAATGAGCTGTAAATATATCTATTGCTCATTACACAACTTTCTGCATAAGCTTGAAATAAAAAAGATAAATTTACAAACAGCTCGAAAAACAGATTTGAATAAGCAACTCCGCTAGCAGATTGCTATAAACAACTTACACAAGCAAATTCTTAAACAACTTACAAGTAACTTTGCAAATAGGTGAATACAATCAGTTTACAAGTGGCTTCTTACAAGTAGTTTTTAATAAGACAACAAATAGTGTGTATTACATATGATTATGTATATTTTTCTTTTACTAAAGTTTCTTAGTACATGAACATCCAAGGGGGAGTGTTGTAAATAGTGATGAATGTCATGTGTTGTCCCACAATTGTTACTGTAGGAGTATCACCTTTTCAAGTTATATTTTGCGTATATAAGAGACTTTCACAAAGCCATAAAAAGATACTAAAAGTATTAGTTGCATTTTCTATTTCTCTACTTTTTGTCTTTCACGTACTTTACTCTTTCCATTTGATTTTAGTTTTGTATTTATTTTATATCAATATACATACATACATACGTAAAGAGAACAAATAAAAATCAATGTAAAGGAAAAAAGCGAGATAAGAATGGACACACATCAAGCAGTACTTTTCGGTCGAAGAAAAATATGAAATGGTAAAAAGCAAACGTAGTATCAGAAAGTACCACTTTTTAAGCAAATAAGTGCAATTTATTTAAGCATAATAATAGCAATATAAAAACTATCCCTTGGTCGACAAGCAAGCATGTCGACTAAGAGCTCCTTGCTCTAAGACTCTTATATATAGTAGTAGTAATAAATAAATTTTGAGTTTGAACTACTCTTATTGTTTTTAATACTTTATATATAGTTTATATTTATTTATTTTATGTAACCCATGAGCTGATTAAATTTTGAATCAATCTATTCTAAGTGTTTTAAAGATAAAATAAATTTTCAGCACTATTTAAGCGTATATAAAATTCAAAAGAAAAACTTCTAAACATTTGTTTTTGAATCAAAATAATAAGAATAAATTAAAAATAATAATTTAAAAAATACAAATATACGATTTTTAACTTATAAGTCAAAAGTAATAAGTCATCTAAACATAAACACAATCTCGCTCAACCCTCATTTATTATGTCAGACTTAAAAATCACATTGTAAAATGGAGATAAACTCAAAATAATTACTTCCTCGGTCTTAATTTATGTGACATTTTTTCATTTTTTGATTGTCAACCAGTTTAAGTTTGATCGGTAATCTTTAATTGTTTTGAAGTGAAATATCTATTTGTAAACTACGTAAAAAGTATTATAAGTGACAACAATTGATAATTCAATATGTTTAAAAAATCTATGAAAAATTTATGGTCAAAGTTAGAATTGCTTCAATTTTGAAATTCGAAAAGTGTCATATAAAATGAGAGGAAAGGAACGAAGGGAACGGAGAAAATGAGCTTAAAATGCCTATCAAGTTTTCAATTTTAAAAAGGGGACAAGAGGGTCCCTTTCTTTTAAATATATTTTCTTATTTTTAATATTTAAAATAAGGACTAAACTATTAATTTAAAAAATTTAGGTACTTAAATAACAATTTTTAAATTGTGATAAAAACTTAAAGACTAAATTGAAACTTTCAAATTTTTTGCTTTCACTTTGAGATACATTGATTGACGACGAGAACAACAGTAGGGGAGACGAAGGGACGAAAATTTACGAAAATTTTTCAATCTTTTAGCTTCTTCAACTTTAAAATCATTCAAATTTTTCTATTGTGTTTTTTTTCCTGATCTCAAGGTAAATTTCCTTCTCTTTTCTATTTCAAAATATTAAAACTAGGATTTCGTAAAGAAGAAAATTACTATCATCCATCTATAATTTTTTTTGTTATTTTGCATTTTATTATTCCGTTTGAAGTTAAAATTAACTCAAAAAATATTTTTAATCCGTATAAAATGATTTTTTGTTAATGATTTAGCTAATTTAGTGGTTTCAGTCACTCACTTTTGTAGTTGTCTGGACAACTAGTGAAGTTGTTTATAGGAATAATTAGACATATTTTCAAATACAAAATGGTCCAACAATTGCATGTAGTTGTCGGACGACTAGATAAGTTGTTTCCACAACTACGACAGTTGTTGGACAACTGTGTTCAATTGTTGATCCATTGATTAGTTGTATGACAAATAATATAATTATTGATATTTAATATACTACAATTACACATGTTCTATTGATCCTACTAAGTTAATTTTATACTATTTACTAACTTTTTAACTATTTCAGTGTAGATATAATGCCACAAAATAAGAGGAAAAGAATTGGAACATCTTCATCCAATCCAGATGCTTGAGAAAATGCTGAGAGTTACACTGTTGCTAAGAAAAAAAAGTATTGCAGCACTTCATACTAGTAAGAGCAACAATGACTTATTAGTAGAAGAAAAAAGTGATAAAATATCGGAAAGCAATCTAGTGGAGAAGAAAAGGGTGATGAAAGTGAAAGTAACGAAAATAGCACAAATTCAAGCGAAAAAGAAAAAGAAGATGAGAGTGATGGAGATAAATCTGGTGAAGAAGAAAAAACTGATGAAAGTGAAAGTAATAGAGATAAATTAAGTAGAGAAGAAAAAAGTGATGAAAGAGATGGATATAATTCTAATGGAGAAGAAAAAAGTGATGAAAGTGATGGATATAATTCTAATGGAGAAGAAAAAAGTGATGAAAGTGAAAGTGAGCAATCAATTGAAAAAGAAGAAGAAGATATTGAATCCTCTCCAGATTATGTCAAAATAATTTTCACAATGGTACATATAAAATTAAGACTCACTTGAATGTGTCTGGTTCTTATGATTCTAGAATCAATGCGAGAGTCGATTTCGGAGTTCAATTTTTTGAGTTTGTTTTATTTAAAAGTAATATTTCAGATTGGTTTTAGAGTCGCCACCTGATTTTTAAGAAAAATAAAAAAGATAATTTTTTTTAAAAGATTAAACAGTAAATCAATTGAAAATCTTGAGGAGTTCGAGGTTCATACTAATGTTCTAGGAAGAATTTTACAGCATCTAGAACATCCACTAACATGCGGTTATCCAATAATCAACTATTTGACTTATTAGATTTTAAAATAAGCAACTTAATCAAAATTGAGAAAATGAACAATTTTAAAAGTTTTAAGTTACTTTAAGGGGAAAAGAAAATATTGAGATATACTTAAGTAAGATATCTTTTGCAAATATAATTTTTGAAGTGAAGTATAAAATGAGTGCTTACTTAATTTTAGAAAATTAATTTGGAATTGGTTAATTCCTTGAGAAATTAAATCGTGACAACCTTAAAACTAATAAAACAGGCAAGTATGCAACTAATGATAAATAAGCAGTTGTAAAACATATGTAAATAAAAATGGGCCCAAATTTGTTTTTCTGTCCGCCTGGGTCAAAACTTGGGCCTAATTTTAGTTTCTGGTCCAAAGGCCCAAAGCTTGATATATGTCATAGTCTAACATAAAAGAAATATTTTCTCTTTAGAACTTAGCCCAATTCTTCCACCTGTTCTAAACTAACAAGATGATAATTAAAAAAAGTAAAAATTTAAGGAATCCCATAGTGTAATTCAATAATTACACTCTGTCCCGACAAATTTAGTATTTACTAAAAATCCCTTAAAATTGTTGTGCCGTGATACTTTAGACTCTAGTGATACATGGTAAATGATACATGGTAATTTTAAACTGTTAAGAAAAAAATGGGGGAAAATGGTACATTTAATGTTGTTAACTAAAATAGCTCAATTTACGGTAACAGATCATTAATCAGCATTAAATCAGCACGTAATTGGATATTAATTTCAAATTTTGAAAATCAAAGATTATATCATCGACTAAACACTATACACACTGATTCTATATGTATCATCAAGCACAGTTGATGACGCAGTTATTAAACTTAGTGAATGATACATTATAACAATTTTAAACCTCATGATACATAGAAAATATTATGATACACAACAAATTCATGTATCAATGCATCATCTAAAACACTATACACACTGATTCAAAATGTATCAGCAAGCACACTTGATGGCGCATTTATTGAAATTAATCACTGATACATGATAAAAATTTTAAAAAAAACCCTTGATACATAGGAAATCATATGATACACATCTAGTTCATGTGTCAAAGCATA
>NC_028643.1:5765201-5780796 GCF_001406875.1 Solanum pennellii | reverse complement strand
CATAGGATCATTCAAAGACTTTTTTCTATTTTCTTTCCAATTTTCATCGTCGGAATCATATATCCTTCTATTAATTAACGGATCCATTACTATAATGTAATAGAACAATTAACCAAAACAAAAAAGGGAAGAAAAGAAGAACTGATGATGGATTAAGAAGAAAAAGAAGAAACCAATAAAAGATGCTGGGTTAAGAAGAAGAAAGACGATGATGGATTAAGAAGAATAAGAAGAAACCAATAAAAGATGCTGGGTTAAGAAGAAGAAAGAAGATGATGGAGAAAGAAGAACTGGAAACGTGATGAAGCAAGAAAGAGAAATTGTCCAGATTTTTGAAATTTCAATTTTTTTGAATTTTGAAATTCAAAATTTCAAAATTGGGTGTTTTAATTAAAATTAATAATTCAAAATCCAAAAACTGATTTAGAAGATTGAGTATTTTAATGGAGAAAAAATAGGCATTATATTGGGTAATTGTGTATTATAGGAGAGAGAATGTTATGTATCTATACACTTCTACTAAAATTAAAAAAAAAGGGAATTATGTAATATTTAAAAAAAGAAGGGAAAATTAGAGAATATAAAACTTATAGTTGTGTATTTAAGTTATTTTAGCTTAAAAAATGGGCTTAGGTCCAGCAACAAAAAACAAAAACTGAATGTGGGGCCTTTAGGCCCATTTTCATATACGATAGATGTATACTAGCGTATACAATCTCGTATATCAACTCCAAACATCTGTATATCAAATTCGTGGACTTTATTTACTAATTTTGATGATCCAGTTGACTCGAAAAGGAAAGAGTTAGTCCCTTGGCCTAACAAGGAGATGCATGGAGGAAGAGATTGTAGTCCAATTTGAATTCCAGGCAGATTTTATGCAATGGAAACAAGAAATAAAAATTAGTGCCCTAATAATAATATTATAAGGATGATTACCTAGTCACAAAATAACAAGCACCAAAAGGCATTGCAACTTTATCACCACAAGCAAAAGAAACTAAATAAAATTATAGTGAATGTCCGATTGCAAAAGAAACACTTGAGAAAATAAATTTACTGGAAATTGCATAGACTAAATGTGTGAGCAACATATAACAATTTTCAAAGCATTGAAAATGAACCAGAGATCATAGTCAGCAATTAGATTGGATATCCTAACAGGGCACTGCATCTTGAAGTTCTATTCTAATATATGACATTGAGTGCTAGAAAGTTAAAGGAGTAGGCACTAAATCAAAATTTGAATATATGATACAAACAATGGAACAAAAGGAAATACTACTAAAACACATAGATATATCATAACGATGGTCTTTAATAGAGAACTTGAGCTCAAATAGTGTTGAATAAAAATGCATATTACTAACTACACTATACACTTGGGGAAGAGTATAGCTCAAAGTTGGACAACATCCAACCACCAAACAAGGAAATGGCACACGAACTTTCCAAATTGCAACACCTTAAGGGACGGAGAGAATAAACAATAGACTGCAAAATTGAAAAAAAAAATAGAAACAGAGCACATTGCAATGTGGAAAAGGGAAAACAAAAACCTACAATTTGAAGTCGACTTAACAAAATTCAAGTAAAGAGATTCAAAACGAACTATAACAAATACAAGACACAAGCTCAAAACCTGGACGTGGTGGAACCTTCATTCAACCTGAGGTGAAAAAAAGGAGAACATGACGTCGGACATTAAGCATTAATGCAGGTTCATGAGAATAAGATGATACTAAAACAACACTTTGAATTTAAACACAATAATGCTACGAAAGCTAAGAAAATAAGAAGAGCAACTGACAAACCTCCCAGCATCCACGTACATATTCGAGTCATGTTCAGGACTAAATACAAAAGAAGACCAAAAGCCCCAGTTCTTATGAATAGCCAGAAGCAAACTATCGTACATAACAAACAAAACGAGCTAACATAAGAGAGGAAGGAACTAAAAAAAATAGCTTGAATATAAATAGAAAGTTATACTACTGATTTGAAATCAATAACAAGTCGAAACACACCAAATTTCTAACATTTAAACAGTTCAACGGAGGAGATTCAAACATTGCCAACACATCAAAAATAGCAAAGATATGAACTGAAAGTAAACGTTATTTTTTTCGGGGCAGCGCTCTGGGACCAACAAGCTTGAAGACGACGATCTCCCACCGAAAAAGGATTACTCAAAGAACATCGACTGAACAAAACAAAGGAGTGAGAACAAAGGTTGATCGAAACCTCGCTTTCGATTTATCTTTAGTTTTAATTAAGAATTTTATGGTTCAAGTGTATTTTTTTCTCTCGAATGTCAGTTAAGTCTCAATATTTTCTCCTAGTTTTTCTTCCAATTCAATTTTTTCTCCTAGTTTTTCTTCCAATTTTGTCTTCCTAACTTTTCCAACTCTATTTTTTTCAACTTATTTATAAAACCAATTATTCTAAATCGTTTGGAAATTAGAAAGCTTGCGAATAAATTTCTGTTGGGGAGGATTAAAATCGGATGTTAACAGAGTTTAGAAAAATTCTAATCCCAAAAAATATTGAAAATGATTTAAAGAAATTTTGCTTTGGTCACTTTTTGAAGTTGGATAAAGATGTAGCAATACAACTTCGAATGAAGTTAGTACATGGTCTTAATCTTCGTCGTATATTTTCTAAAAAGAAAAAAAGAGGTTTGAATTGATTATAATGGTTTACCAATTTGCTTTGGCATTAATGGATTCGCTATTATGACTAGACTTCCATGTCATTCTTTTCCTCCTATAAGTCAACAATTAGCGAAAATTGAAAAAGAAGGCAAAATTTTAATTGATAAAATGGGTAAATCTCTGAATTATGTTGTTCTCGTAGAAAATATGTGTGGTCCAAACTTAACCAAAAAGCAAAAGGTTGCTATTAGTATGATTTGATTTGTGCATTAAATATTGTGTTAAAAAAGTGTAGCTAAGAAGATAAATATTTATTCGCTAAAGATTGCGTCGAAAAAAAGTGTGTTAAAATCATATCCATCGGGTCACGAAAGTTTTGATGTTACCATTGGGTATCTTTTGAAAAAGTTAGACTCAACCAAATCTCAATATAATCTTCATGGCTTTTCATGGGCGTTCGCCGTAAATATTTAAATTGATGTTTTCATTTATGAGTTAAATTATTACATGGCTTTTATTATGTATATTTGACTACTTCTTATGATATATTGCTATAAACAGCTTACACAAGCAAATTCTTAAACAACTTACAAGTAGCTTTGCAAAAAGGTGAATACAATCAGTTTACAAGTGGCTTTCAACTAACAGTTTTTAATAAGACAACAAATAATGTGAATTACATATGATTATGTATATTTTCTATTTACTAAAATTTCTTAGTACATGAACATCCAAAGGAGAGTGTTGTAAATAGTGATGGATGTCATGTGTGGTCCCGCTATTGTTACTGTAGGAGTATTACCTCTTCGAGTTATAATTTGCCTGTATAATAAGCTTTCACAAAGCAATAAAAAGATACTAAGCTAGCGTTTGACAATAGATATTCAAATATTTTTGGCAAATATTATTTGGATGAAAATTTGGGTGAAATTTCACCATGTGTTTGGCCATAGAATTTGGGAAACATATTTCATTTTTTTAAGAAATATGATTTATACCCATAAATTTTTGAAACTATCAAAACTAACCATAAATTTGTATTACATAGCAAAATAGAAATCTCGATTTTCAATTTTCTCAAAAAACTCATTCCTAACTTCTATTAATCGTGGACCACTGATGGCATAACCTTTAGATACGGACTTCCTCGCATCATCATGCAAGGCACTTATAAGGATTGATGTTTCTTCATCAGTCCATCTATCAGCCGCTGAACCACGTGATTTATTCATTTTTTTACGTTTCTACAATACAACATCAACATGACAACACATCATATGCATAACTTAATTTTTTTTAGAGTGCACAAAATCTGAAAGCATGTCTTTACTAAAAATGAAAGACGTACGAACACAATTGAAAGTATATTACCCTGTTAATCGAAAAAGGTGAAGTCATAGAGTTCTCGTCGGAAATCTCAAAACCAGCTTCAGGAATAATGGGCATTACAAAACTTAACAAACAAGCCCGAAAAATTAGTTGCGCCAGTCGAATGAAAAAATAAAACACAAGGAGAAAAGATTCTTATCATTCGTAACTGTTAAACCTAGACAAGAGAACATATTCATACAAATTGATTCAAGCAAGTTCAATCTAAACGAAATTCACTATAAGAAAAAATATGTAGATTTTTACAAATTACCTTCAATTTTTTTCTCTAGAGAGGACTGCCACAGAGCTTTTACTATGGTTGTTCAACTAATTTTTTTGGATATAAAAGTTCATGTACGTATATGCTCTATATAATAGAAAAGTGTATTAATTGAGTTAGTTGGCAGATGGGGAGCTAATTGAATTGGTTGGTGTCAATAAATAGATTATTTTTGTAAAATATATAAGTTAGGTGTAAAAATTGAATTTATAACACTTTCCAAATAATGAAATTTGGCCTGAATACTAGTTTTTTCTAGTATTTGGAAATTTGAAAAATTTGTCAAAAAAATTTACCAATTAATAAAAAAGTGTATAGACAAACAAAATTTGTCAAGTTCTTTCCCAAGTTTTACTTGCAAAATCTATGGCCAAACGGGCCCTAAAAGTGTTAGTTGCATTTCCTATTTCTCTACTTTCCGTTTTCCTCTTACTTTACTCTTTTAATTTAATTTTAGTTTTATATTAATTTTATAACAATATATATATATATACATACAGAAAGAGAACAAATAAAAATCAATGTAAAGGTAAAAAGTGGGATAAAAATGGATCCACATCCAACAGTACTTTTCGGCCGAAGAAAAACATGGAATGGTTAAAAGCAAACATACAAGCTGTTTTTTAGTCGAAGTATGAGAAAGTACCATTTTTTGAAGCAAATAAAGTATAATTTATTTAAGCATAGTAATAACAATATACCAAAATTATCCCTTGGTCCATAAGCAAGCATGTCGACCAAGAGATGCACTCTTATATATAGTAGTGATAATAAATAAATTTTGAGTTTGAATTACTCTTATTTTTTTAATACTTTATATATACTTTATATATTTTTTTTGAGAAAAGATATAAAATCACCACTGAAGTTGTCTCGAATTTTCAAAAAGACACCTTAACTTTGTGGGTGTCCTATTTCCCCATTGAACAATTTAAAAGTGTTATAAATATCTCATTTTTCGCGCAACCCCAATTGCAACAAAAGAGCACGCACCAATAGTTGTTTGACACGTAATAAGTTCTTTTAATTTTTAGTATCATTTTCATTTTCATTTTATTATTTCTATTTTACCAACTTTATTTTCATTTTTTCCCTATTTCTTCTTAAATCTTCATTACTCAAATTCTTTGTTCCTTGTTGTAAGTCCTCCAAAAAAATAGCAGCCATAGTCACTTTCAATGTAACCTATGATGCTTCCATGTAACACTATTTTCCTCACCAAAACATCACTAAATAAAATCAATTCAACTCTCAAGTTACTAAAATAAGGTAATGAGACCAAAAAAAAGATGGAGTTTCATAATATTCTCTAATCAATGGATTTTTTTTTTTAAAAAAAGAAAAGATAAAAGAAGAAAAAGAAACAAACAAAAGCAAGAGAAAGAAAAAAAAGAAGATAAAAATGGATGAAGTAAATGGATCTTCTAAGTTGAAGAAGATGAAGAAAAAAATGGATTTTGAACTTGGGTGAAGAAGATAATGGGGAAGATGATGTAAATTTATTAAATAATTAATATTTAAGAAATATAAATACATGTGTCACTTTATAGTTGATTATGACAGTGAAAAGATTTTGTCACGAGCCCCATTTTTGTGGTAACAACCCAGACGAGAAAATAGGTCAAAATGACCAATTTATAAAGATATTGAATAATTTCATGGGGTGATAGGACACTTTTAAAATTAGTGTCTTAATGCAAATATGGAATAACTTTTAGGTGTGACTTTATATCTTTTCTCTATTTCTTTTATATAACCCATAAACTGATTAAATTTTGAATCAATCTATTTTAAGTGTTTTAAAACTAAAATAGTTTTTCAGCATCTTTAAAGTGTATATAAAATTAAAAAGAAAAACTTATAAACATTTGTTTTTGAATCAAAATAAATAAAAAATCATAATTTAAAAAAATATAAATTTATGATTTTTGACATATAAACAAAAAGTAATAAATCATCTAAACATAAACACAACCTTTCTCAATCCTCATTTATTGGGTCAGACTTAAAAATCACATTCTAAAATGAAGATAAAACTCAAAATAATTACTCACTCATTTTTAATTTATGTGATATTTTTTATATTTTGAGAATTAATTAGTGTAAATTTAATTAGAAAATTATGTATTAAATTTTAAAAAATAAAATTCATATATTTATTTGCAGAAAAAATATTTTAAATGACAATTGATAATTTAAAATATTTAAAAATCTATTAAAATTTATGATCAGAGTTAAAAGATTGTTTCAATTTCTAAATTCGAATATCACTTCGAAAAGTGTGACATAAAATAAGAGGAGGAGAACAAAGGAGTATATACTCATACCCCAATGGATGGTGGAACATCTTGTTTCTCGTCCACCGTCAGTGCTATACCCTAGAAAACACTAACCATAGCTTGTAACACTGAATCAGTGAGCAACCTGCTGGTGCAAACGGGTTTGCTTGAAATCATGGCTGCTGCCGCTGCTGCTATTGCTGTTGCTGTTGATCTTTTTTAATGGAGGATTGAATTTTTAAAATTGACGGTTGGTTGTTTTTTTTTCTTCTGATATCATTATTTTTTTTGAAGTTTCTCCGATTGCTTAGGAATTTTCCATCAAGGTTCTAGGTTTGTTTGGGAAGAAGAAGGGATTAGGATGTGTGTTTCTTGTGTAGGAAAAGTTAGTTCTTTTACTTTTTTTTTGGGTCATCTAGTAAAGAGTTATTTTGTTGGTACTTTTGTGGATCTAATTTGGGCATAACAATAAACAGGGTCTTATATCATTCTGGATCCTTCCTTTTGTTTTTTCCCTCTAGATGTTCAATTCAATTTACATATGTTTCATGATTTATTGTATTAAATAAAGTAATGATTTTGGCAAAATAGTGAACAGATAGTCTCTTGAATCTCAGTCAAGATGCATCTTTTGATAATTGAAACTTATTCATAGAGAATACAAAATTTCACTTGTGAAAGTTGTTAACATGTGGGGACTTGTGGCATGGCCATAAGGTTTGTTATGTTGTGATAAGAAGAGGTAAGTGTGACAAAAAAGGGAGAGTGTTGGTGAAAAGTTTTTACCTAGTCATTGTGCATCTTTTACTTGTGGGCAAGTTACTTTTTATGATATTTCAATCCTTTCAGATTTCCGTCATTGGTGTATGTGGTATGGGAAGAGTTGGAAAGACTACCTTTGTGAAGAATTTGAATAATGAGCTCATAAAGATTATTGCGTCAGACTCTAAACTATCTTTTGGTGTTATGGTATGGATTACCATTCCCAAACCGCCAATAGACATAAGCAAGGTTCAAACAAGAATTGCCAATAGAAGAGATGTAAAGGTTGATGACAACGAAAGCGTACAAAATGTTGCTAATAAAATTCATCAAAAACTCGAACAAGAAATGATCCCAGTTCTTATACTAGATCAAGCTTGGTAAGCTATAAGTCTGGATTATGTAGGTGTGCCCCAACTTGAAAATCTTGCAAGAAGCAAAGTAATTATTAACTTCCTGTTTTTTGATCTTTGTAGGCAAATGAAAACATACACCGAAACAAAGGTGTACACTATGATTGAGGATGAATCTTGGCAACTGTTTGTCAAAAAAGCAGAAGATAATGCCTCTTTGGAGCATATTCAACCATTTGCAAAGGCAATTGCAAGAGAGTGCGGTGGTTTACCTTTAGCAATTGTTGTTATGGGAGCATCTGTGAGGGAAGAAGAGGGTCGAGTTGTGGGAAGTTTTTTTACAATCACTTGGAATGTCCAAACCTCATAACGAATATGTCAAAAAGAGAGGTGACATTCAAAGTTGTTTCTTGTATTGCTCCTTATATTCGGTGGCTATTCCAACAGATGCTCTCATACACATTGCCGATGGGCAGAGGGGTTACTTGGTGAACGTAACACATGAAGCCTACAAGAGGGGAATCACAATTATTGAGAGTCTAAAGATGCCTGCTTGCTTGAAATGTATGAGTTTGAATTTGTGAAGATGCATGACGTAGTTCAAGATGTTGTTTCATGGATAGCTCATTCCTCTGGTAATGAACACAATTCTCTTATTCAGGTTGGTTTTGAGTTGGCTGAGATATCACATATTAAAATGCCTGCTTCTCTCAAGAGAATATCTTTTGTAAGTTATGGAATTAATAGTCTACCTGATTGCTTCATGGAATGCCCAAAGACAACATCTTTACTTTTGCAAGACAATTATCCTCTCGTGAAAATTCCGCATGAACTTTTTTTTGCATTTCCATCCCTAATAGTTCTGAATCTAAACGAAAACTGGTACCCCAACACTACCTTCTTCCCTCAATAGTTTACAATCGGAAGAGTTGAAATTGACAACAAAAGTTGGACAGATAAACTTAGAGCTGTGACAAATTAGGACTTAATCAGTGACAAGAGAGAGTGATAGATCGTAGATAACATCATGCTACCTTAAATTAATTCAAATCAGAGATGTGTTCAACCTTTAAGATTCTTAGCACAAAAACTAAGACCAATCTTATAGGATAGTACAATTTGTGTTGTACAGAAGAAAAACATAATTCTATTCAAAAAGTTTAGAATGGGTCAAGTAAGGTTTTGAAGTAATCAAAACAGAAGATCTAAAAAAAATTTACAAGCTTTTCGCAGCAGAAAAATAAGAGAAGTATATGCTGCACACTTTTCTCAAGAATAAAGGAAATGCAACAGCTGATACTCTCTTGCTGGCAACATCTGTTTCCTTCTTTTCTTTCCTATATGTTTGCTTTGCTGTTAAATAGTAAGGAAAAGAAAGGTTGTCCAAAGTACTTATTAATATAAATATAAAAAGGAACCATTCTTCTCCCATCTATGCAAGAATGAAGAGGCTACATAACAACTATATAAAACTTATTGAAGATTTTTCTGGAATTCTATTTATAAAGAAGGAAAATGTAGTAGTAAAATATAGACATATTGTGCTAACTATTTATCTGGCAACTTCATGGCTGGTTCAATAGTTCTTCTTTTTAGCATATTTTTCCAATATTATAGTGTTATCTACCAGGGTTTCTCCATTCAAGGATTCGAACTCAATATCCTGGGTAGAAGTGAATGGATCAACGAATATTTTTAAGATTATAGTAGAAAAGAACGGTTGTCTAGTTCTTAGAATAAAAGGAATCATTCTTCTCCCATATGAGCAAATTGAAGAGGCTCCACAACAACAATTTAAAATTGATCAATTTATTTTCTGCAAGTAGTGCCTTAAACAAAGTAAAACCAATCAGCTTAACTTCATTTGATTATCTTTGAGAGCATCATTAGCATTCTCATAAAACATTTTTATCTATTTACTGGAAGAGTAATATATTCAATGGACAAATTCTTTTCTGTTATTCTAACTTTGTTTTTGAGGTGGGGAAGTTTGTGTTTAAATGCTTCTATCCTAAGTTTGAAAACACAGTCGTTTCTCATCAAATGTTGAAATTATAGGAAGGACATGGAGAAGCTAACAAAGTTAAGAGATGCTATCAAGGAGAAGGTGGAAGGAGTTGAGAGAGAAGGCTATAAACCAAAACCAGATGTTCTTAAGTGGCTCAAGGATGTTTAGAAGCTGGTGAATGAATGGGAGTCTATCCAAGAAAACATTGCAATGACGAAGAAGCTTGCATAAAAATGCTGTCCATGTTGCAGCCTTCACTTGGAAGTCTCCAATCAAGCACAAAACCTGGGAGATCAACTTTGTAAGCTTATAGATATCATAGAAAGCTTTGAATCCAATTTGGTGGTAGAAAATTACCAGATGAAATTAGTTGAGTTCATCCCAGAACCATCAATAGAAGGTCAGTCAGCAGCAACAAGGAATCTCAACAAAATCCTACAACTATTAGAAGATGATGAGGTATGTTGGAATTAAACCAAGAGAAGTAATCCTAAAATGATTAGCATTTGGTACTTGCTAAGCTGAAAAAGTAAGAAGAATTATGAGTGAACGATTAAAGCTTCCAATTCCTTCTCTCTCTAGTTTTGCTAAATCTCTTTATATAGCCATTGTTACATTTTCACTTGTGGAAAAATTATTTTTTGAGCTTTTCTAATCCTTTCAGGTGGGGATCAAGTGTCTTGACTTGATGTGACAATCCAATGTATTCTATCCAAGTGGCAGAAAATAGGTGGATATTTAAAATTACTTCTGTTCTCCGTGAAGTAATGGGATACATAAAATCCCTCCATGGACAAGTGAAGGTGCTTTCTTTTGCCAACTTTTACCTTTTTCATCATCTGTACGAACTATTTTACTGTACTACTGATTAACAACAAGAAAGTTTTTTCAGTTTTTTTTTTAAAAAAGACAAGAAAGTTTGTGGCTCTAATATGAGTATCTTTTAAACTAAAGAGTCGTTTGGTAGAGTGTATTAGCAATATTAATGCATTCATTAGCTCTGTGTGTTTGGTGCACTTTAGCCAGCTAGACAAGATGAAGAAATGTTAAGATAGAAATAGTGCATCTATTATGTATATATATTTTGATGTTGAGTTTTTTTTTTAATATGCATAGTGTGTGAACAACACTTGCTTGAGATGGACCAATTCAAGAATTTCTGGGCGATTTGGTCCAGCTCGCGCTTGAACAAGCTAAGCCTCTCAATTTTCGAAGGAAAAAGTGGTAGGGGAACACATTAGAGCACAATCTACGGGATGGGCTCTCGGAACAATGTATGATGCCTCCAATTAGGATTAGAATGCATTGGATTGTGACTTGATGGTGTTCAAATAGCAGCCATGTCGCAGCAAATTGCACAACTTGTGCATTGGTAGCGTCTAAGGTTCAACGAGTTGCTGAAAAATGAAAGAATGAGTAAAAAAGAAAATCAAAGAATAAGTGCTTAACCTCGCTCGTATGACCCATTCTTCAAGAAGACCCTCGAGTGATGATGAAGTCGAATACATAGCCTCCACTTCTTAGCATCTCTTCAGTGATCTTTTTATACTTGTAGCAATTTTTTTGTATATTTTATATTATGATTTTAGTGTTTATGGATGATTGATGGAGTGCATATGCTTTTATTTGGAATGGACTGTATTGAATTTGTAATAATTTATTTACAGGTGGGTAGTAGAAAAGCGACGGGCCGAGTCGCTTCTTCTAAAAAAATAAGTGATGCGGTCTGTCGCTTAGGCAGAAAATTAAGTTATTGCTGTCAATTAATTGTCGCAAAAGATCCTTTTTCGTCTAGTCACTCGATTTTACCGTGTAAAACTGTTCTCAGTTTTATTTTTTGTTTCTTAAATTTGGTCCTTTAATTTCATCAGAGTTAAATTCTTGATTAGAAGAAAAACAAAAAGACAATGGATTAAAGTTTCCCTCACTGCACCGAGAAAGTAATGATATCATATCTGCAAAGTTGGTAGAGGTATATGTTCATTTTCAATTTCTCCATACTTATTAAAGTTTCCAATTTTAGAATAACTTAATATAAAGTTTCTTTTTGACTTCTAATATCTACTGTCAAATTAGAGCAATATGGAAAATGAAGGCAATTAATTAAGTAGGTCAGTGTTAAACATGTAGAAAATAGTAGAAACACCAAATATTTGATTACTCAAAGAAAAGAAAATAAATCTCCTCTCTATATGAATTTGGTATAGTAAATGCATGTAACTAAAAGTCTTTATATTCCCTTCATAATAGAGACTAACTTTTTTTCAATGTAAAGAGTTAAAACTCTTTTCAATGTTGCTTTCGCTTTGTTAGGTTACAAGTGTTGGGTATGTAGCAAGAATTGATGGGAAATAGAGGGAAGGAGAGGAATTTGAAAAGTTTAGAACTTGAAAGGTTGGGAACTTGAAAAGTCCTCTAATGCTTTAATGAAAAAGGCAATAGTCCCTCATCGGTAATGGAAATGAAAATAGGAGAGTTTAAATAAATAAACACTCCTATTAATTGTTAAAAGGGTTGGAAAGAGGGACCCTCCTCGTGCCGTCGTCGTCGTCGCTCGCTTCGGCTTCGGCTTTGGCTTTGGCAAATGATCGATCGAGAGATAATTTTTTGGACAAATTTATTTTAATTATTTATTTAATTAATTTAATGGCCAAAAATTATTTTCAATTAATTAGTTGATAACAGACGTTAACCGAAATGTTTTCAACTTTTTAGTTAACCCGACCCGACTCGAATCCGCGCGCGTGACCCGTTTTAAATTCCGTTATATTTAAAAATTCCCGCCATGACTGTTCTGAAAGGTTGCAACTTTCAGGAACAGTCAATACCATTTGAAAGTTTGCAACCTTTCATTAATGGTCGTGTCAATTCTGAAAGGGTTGCAACCTTTCAGAATATATTCTTCTTGCCTATAAATACCATTCAGTCTTCAGAATATTTCTCACGAATTTTCTGATCTTCCTTCTTAAAAACACATATTTCTTCGTGTACTTTCCTGCTATGGATTGATTCGCTGACAGTAGAGTTTTTGGTATCTATACTCTACAGATTAAGATCATTTTACCTTGGGAGGTTATATTCCAAATCAAACCTCGGATACTAGAGGGGAATAATTTCCTTAAAGGGACACTGTGAATTCAGTGGACTTGAGATTCTTCCTAAATTATCAAAAAAAATAGTATTCCAGATTCTGGTAAGTTTTACAGATTCAATTATTTTTTACAAATAAATTTCTGTTCATCTTATTTACTAGTTCTAAAAATCTCAGTTACTTCGTGTTTCTGACTGATTTATTACAACCAGTAATTTATGATTTTCATAGCACAGATTGGCAACAATCTTAAGGAAATTAATTAAATCTGTGTTTCTGGTGGAGACAAAAATCTTTGTGATTTTATACTCCTTTAAGTCTGCAATTATAATTTATTGCTTACTTATATTGTATCAATTTTGTTTATCAGAAATGGAAAACACTGGTGTTACAGTGGTTGTTGCTGCACCAACCCGAACTCTTGTATCACAAGCAGAGAAACCGGGTAAATTCATAGGTGTGAATTTCAAAGGATGGCAGCAACGAGTATTTTTCTGGCTTACCACTCTTGGTCTGCAGAAATTTACAAGTGAAGATACTCCAGTTCCTGCTGATGATATGCCAGACAGGGAAAAATTTATGATTGTTGAAGCATGGAAACAGTCAGACTTCCTATGTAAAGGTTACATTTTGAGTGCTTTAGAGGATGACTTATATAATGTCTATAGTGCAATAACAACTTCAAAAGAGTTGTGGAATGCACTTGAGAAGAAATATAAGACAGAAGATGCATGCTTGAAAAAGTTTGTGGTCGCAAAGTTTTTAGACTATAAAATGATAGATAGTAAAACTGTTGGATCACAAGTGCAGGAACTTCAACTTATTCTCCATGATCTGATTGCTGAAGATATGGTAGTAAATGAAGCTTTTCAAGTGGCTGCAATGATCGAGAAGTTGCCTCCTTCGTGGAATGATTTCAAGAATTATCTAAAGCACAAGCGTAAAGAAATGAAGCTTGAAGATCTTGTGATTCGGCTCAAGATTGAGGAAGATAACAGAAATGCCGAAAAGAAGTCGCGTAAGAGTTCAACAATCATTGGAGTTAATATTGTTGAAGAAGCTCCTACCAAAGACAAAAAGAGAAAGAAGTCCAACGGGCAGAAGTCAGAACAGGCCAAGAAGAAATTCAAAGGCAACTGTTATAATTGTGGCAAGGCTGGTCATAGATCTTCTGATTGTCATGCTCCAAGAAAGGACAAAAACAAAGGCAAAGGCAAAAGTCAAGCAAACATCGTGGAAAAGATGGAAGATGCAGATGACTTGTGTGCAATGATATCAGAATGTAACTTAGTTGGAAATCCCAAGGAGTGGTTTCTCGACTCAGGTGCCACTAGACATATTTGCTCTGCAAAAGAAGCCTTTGCAACGTACACTCCTGCTGAGTACGATCAAGATTTATTCATGGGAAACACAGCAACAGCAAGGATTGCAGGAACTGGGAAAGAAATGTTGAAAACGACATCCGGCAAAGTGTTGACTTTAAACAATGTTCTGCATGTCCCTACTATTAGGAAGAATTTAGTTTCTGCTGCACTACTCGTTAAGAACGGGTTTAAGTGTGTCCTAGTTAGTGATAAAGCTGTAATAAGTAAGAATGAAATGTTCATAGGAAAGGGCTACCTCAATGAGGGTCTTTTCAAACTAAATGTAATGGTTATTGACAGTATTAATAAAAATTCTGCTTCTGTTTACTTATTGGAGTTAAGTGATTTATGGCATGCCCGTTTGGGACATGTAAATTACAAAGCCGAAAATTGGTTAATCTAGAAGTATTGCCTGATTTTAAATGCGATAAGTCGAAATGTGAAATTTGTGTAGAAAGTAAGTTTGTTAAACATCCTTACAAGTCTCTTGAAAGAAATTCTAAAACTTAAGACTTAATTCACATAGATATATGCGATATGAAGTCAGCACCATCTCGTGGTGGAAAAAAGTATTTTATAACTTTTATTGATGACTGCACTCGATTTTGTTATGTATATTTGCTTAATAGTAAGGATGAAGCAATTAATGCATTTAAGCAATACAAAAATGAAGTGGAAAACCAATTGAATCTAAAGATAAAAATGATTCGGAGTGATAGGGGTGGAGAATATGAATCTCCTTTTGCAGAGATATGTTTGGAATATGGTATTATTCATCAAACTACTGCACCATATACACCATAGTCAAATGGTTTGGCAGAACGGAAGAACAGAACATTAAAAGAAATGATGAATGCCTTAATGATCAATTCTGGTTCACCGCGAAATCTTTGGGGGGAAGCCATCCTTACAGCTAATAAAATACTCAATAGAGTGTTAGGTAGTGGAGCCTGATTAATTTTAGGTTTTCCTATTTATTCTCTATTTTAGGCTTTCTAATTTATTCTCTATTTTAGGTTTTCCTATTTATTCTCTATAACAAAAAATACTCTGATTTATTAATATAAATATACCTCACCGCCGTGGAAGTTTACTCACGGGGTGTTACCACGAAATATTGGGTTTTTCTCTTTCTCTCTCTAGATCTCTCATCTCTTTCTCTTGAAAGTTCTTGTGTTCTTTATTCATCTAGTGTGTGTGCGTGAATTCGATCCTAACAACTGGTATCAGAGCTAAGGAGATTCAACACGATCACAGAAGATGGATAGTTCGAAGCTTGGAATCGAGAAGTTTGATGGATCCGATTTCAGTTTCTGGAAGATGCAGATCGAAGATTATCTGTACCAGAAAGATCTTCACGAACCGTTGACCGGGATGAAGCCGGAATCCATGACGGAGGAGAAGGGAAACTCAAGGATCGCCAGGCTCTAGGG
>NC_028643.1:5747441-5757465 GCF_001406875.1 Solanum pennellii | reverse complement strand
AGTGAAATACAATTTTCTCTAGCTTTATACAACAGAAGTGTATATATTGTGTTTCTGTTTTTGTATAAAGCGAGAGAAAAACATATATCTTCTTGCTATACACTTATAATTATGCAATATACATACATTTTAATTCGATTCAATTGTATGCAAAGCAAATTTTATAAAAATATTGCAGCGAAATAGGCAGCGAATTATACAATTGTGCATTATACAATTGCAGTGAAATAGGATAGCGAATTATACAATTGCAGCAAAATAGGCCAGCGAATTATACAATTTAGGCCAACGAATTATACAATTGTATATGTGTAGCGAATTATACAGTTTTATGTTTGCTATGGAGCGCAATTATGCAAACTTTGCTATAGCATGCAAATATGAATTTTTCGTTTGCTATATGTGAAAGTTGCCCTATAATGTACTAGTAATATTTTCCATTTCCCACAAAATAAACCAAAAAAATTGCACAAAAAGATAGGAGTAAATATCTCAAAAGGTCACTAAACTATGTGAAATTATTTGAGAAAATCACTCAACTTAATTTTGTATTAATAAAGTCATTCAACTTATAGATTATCTTTTATAAAGTCACTCAAGTTAAATTACTTTTTCTATAAAATCATTATAACAAAAAGATAAAAGAGATAATTGCACAAATCGTCCTTCAAGTATAGTTTTTAAAATATTTACATTCATTGTAGTTTATAATATTATATTTATCTCTTATTTATTTATTTTTATTTATTTATTTATTTATAATAATGATCTTAACTTAATTAATAGGGATATATTAATATCATTATTTTTATTTTTGATATTTTTACATTTAAATATTAAAATTATGGAACGGGAACTTATCAACGTATTCTGATTAGCCTATAAACAGTAGGGTTACAAAATATTTTTCCCTTTAAATTAATAGTTTCTTTTATTATTATTTTATGAAAGAAGATTAAAAAGTAGTATTTTTGTAAATAGTTTTACCTTTGTAATTCTAATGCATTTTCAATTTTCCATTCTTATTAAACGATTTTATTGATATTAATGATGATGATTCTTTCTTTTATTTTTTATTTCTCCATATAATGTTTTAAAATAAATTTATGAACACAGAAAGTGGTTAAATAATGAGCGAGATTGATAATTGAATATATAACGTATGTCGAAATCAATGGATTCTAAGATTAGTAGGGAATATCTTTTCTTATCAAAGTTTAGAAATTATTTGTTCAAAGCTTATTTACTTAATTATGGTTAAGTCATATGTTTCTTATCTAGATGTATAGTTGACTAAAAAAAAAGAGTAATGGAGGGTAGCCAAATTTGTACTTTTATATTCATAACAATTGGGTTAAAAAAATAATTATTAATAAACAAAAAAAAGGTAAGTATAACATTATAAACTAAGATGAATGTAAGTATTATAAAACTAAATTTATAGGGTGATTTACCTATCTTTTATCTTTTGGTTATAATGATTTTCTAGAAAAATAGTTTAACTTGAATGGCTTTATAAATTTTTTTTATAAATTTAGTGACTTTATTGATACAAAATTAAGTTGAGTAACTTTTTTAAATAATTTCATATAATTAAATGACTTTTTGAGATATTTACTCCAACCAGATGTAGATAATTAATACAATACATAGGATGTAAGAAAAAAATTGGCATTGATTAATTATAACTAATTGGTTTGTTGAAGGCACGAGAAACTACCACCCTACCTAGAAGGATGGTCGAGTTTCTTTTTGTGCCCTACAAATATATTATTCTTAGTCTGATATGATAATATTTTATAGTTTATTGAAATTTTTTTTTATCTTTTTTTTTTTTTTACCAATTTAGTAATGACAGACTCGTAATATTTCCCCTAAGCTTGACTAAGTAATGGTAACTTGAGTCTGTCCAAAATTATTTTATCATATATTCATATGCTTAGTTCAAAATTATTTTATCATATATTTAGATGCTCGTAAGTGAAACATACATATAACTTAGGTATAAAATAAAATTTATTAGTCAATTTAAAAATCTATCGATGTATTATCCCAACTACTTTTCTTTTTTATGTTACTAATATTTTTTTTAAAATTGTCATGTAACTTATATCTAGTGTTTTAAAAGGTAGGAGGCATGAGGCGAGACGTTTTATATGGTACGGGGCGAGGCGTAAGCCTCGAGACAAAGAGCATAAGTCTCATGGATTTAAGGGGCATAGTCTCATGTATATTCAATTTTATAGTTTTATTACTAATTAAATTTCTTTCAATTATTTTACAAATATTTTTTTATGAAAAACCTAGAATATATAGAAATTATATTATGATTTTTAATGAGATAAGTATTGATAATCTATAATAAAGAAAAAAAATTGTAATTACTATTTGAGAAAATCATTACACCAATAATAACAAAACATGACTATACAAATATAAATAATCTAATATCATAACTTCTAATAATAAAAGAATCAATATTATATATATATATATATATATATATATATATAAAATCAATAATAAAGAAAAATTACTTTCAAATAGTTAAATAAAATATGATAATTTTGAGACATGACGACACCATGAAGACCAATGATAAGTGAAAAAGTAAAATTTCGCTACATATTTTTAAGAGAAATGTTACGTAATACATAATTACCTTCATAGTGCTACCAAATAGTAAATATGTGATACTACATTTGTTGTTTGAGTTACTCTCAATCTTGTTATCTTTATAGATCATTCATTTATTCAAGAATTATGATGGTCAACAATGTTAATTAGAGATTTTAATACATAATTTATGTAAAATTTGTTAGACGAGCCTCGAGCGTTGGACGTTGGGCGTGCTTATGACGTACAAACGGATACTTAAAGCGTAAATCTTGTAGAACTAAATCCCACACTTGAATCTCGAAGAGTTTTGCTAAAGCCTCACCCCAGAGTGGCCCCGAAGTGAGTCCTATAGACACATTTGATATTTTTGGGTGAGTAACAAAGATTATAATTTTGGTGTTGAATCAAAGAGGGAGGTTGTGAGATATATGTAAGAAAATTGTTTTTACTTCCAAAGTAATCAAACTGGGTAGATGGTCCATGTTGCTCGAGTTAATGCAAGTTAAATTCTTTAAAAAATTAATGTATTTTGAAAATTTTAATAAATACAAATATATGAATAATATTTTTAAAAAGTTCAAACAATTTACTCAGTAAAGCAAAGCATAAGCGTAAGCGGTGACGTACAGTAAAAATTAATGCATTAAAAGCTTTTAATCTCTTTTTTCTTTGTTAATATTTACATGCAAAAAAAAAACTAAAACTTAAGACGTCTCTAGCAATTTGACCACACGTGGATTGTTATATTATATCTGTCACACATATTTTCTTTTCAACAATTAACTCCCCTATTAATTGTTTTTTTCCAAACCAAAAACAATCCAACTAAGCACACCTTCTAATTATTTTTTATATATATATATGTATAACATATAGTTTTTTCTTTTCAAACAAAAACTACAAATAATGGGGAAGATTTGTGACAAAGTGCATGGTTTAAAGCCAATTATAATGATGGTGTTTATACAAATAGGTTATACAGGAATGACTTTATTGTATAAATTAGCATCAAATGATGGAATGAGTTTAAGGATTTTAATTGCTTATCGATTCCTCTTTGCTTCCGCTACCGTTCTTCCTTTAGCTCTCTACTTTGATAGGTAATCACACTTTCCGCGTTTCTATTTTTTCAGAATCAAATAATTTATAATTTTTGATTCACTATCAGAAATATTTTTATTATAAAATATGATTTTTCTTGTTTCGAACTAGTTTTAAATGCATGATAAAAAACACATTCGGAAAATTTTCTAATTTTTTTTAATATGAAAATAATATTATTTTTTATATTTTATCGATCTAATCAAAATATTTTGAATAGTCTTTTAACATTTTTCATTTGATATATGTAGGAAGAGTAGGCCAAAAATGACATGGATGGTAATGTTGCTTGCGTTTCTTTCTGCACTCTTTGGGTAAGAGTTCCATTTTTATTTCATTTATTCAATCGATTAACTATGTGCTATGTGAAAAATATTTACAAAATTGAATATTAATTTGACTATTTTTAAATGAAAACAAAAAAAAAATCTTTTTTAATGAGCTTTCTTGACTTTTCCAGCTAGGATTTTTGTCATTACTGATTTGTCTATTATCTTTAATAAATGACATTTTTATATACAATAATATTTAATTCAAAGTATTTATATGTATTAAATATTCCTTTAATTTTATTTATATTTTAGTATATTTCTAAGGAAAAATTCTTTTGGCCACTAAATTTGGTCAGAATTTTTTTTATCTATGTTATTTTATTTTTTAAAAATATTTATATCTTTTTAACTTTAATTTTCTTTGATTAAAAAGTAAAAAAAGACTAGCTTAGTTTAAAATTAAAAAAATTTATAAGTTTTTAAAGTTTCTTGCCCTTTAGCATTAAATATTCTAAAAAATTAAACATTTAGATAAACAATTGCGGAATTTCCGTGTTGTGGAAATTGATTTCATTTTCTCACCTTTACATAAAAACAAAAAAATTAAATCCACTTTTATGAAAAAAATGATCCAGTCCGTTACGGTCAAAAATATTTTATCTTATTAGAGTTCAGAAATATTATTTAGTATAATAATAAATAAATAAATAAAATCATTTTTTTGGCAGTTCAAAGAAAATAATCGTAATCTCTAATATTCATTTTGTACACGTAATCTATATCTATTACACTCATATCTTAATGAACATGATAGTAAATGGAGGAGTTCTCTCTCTAAATTTAAAAGAAAATAAAATGGTAAAAAGCTTTTATATATATATATATAAAAAATTTTACGTGACATTATTTGATTGAACAAAAGTTGATTAATGAATTACTTTGTTTTATTTTTGAATCTCCATTAGATTTTTAGTAATAAAAATACTAAAGTTAAAATTTAATTTTTTCAAATGAATTTAAATTTCTTAAGTTTTGATTTTTTTTTTTATCAAAGGATGTCATTAATTATGAGCTCTGCAATTTACTAGATTCTTGTAAATCACATTTTGGTATTAATGCGCTTTCAATTAAGTACATGTCTGCAATTAGCTAATTAGTTCATGCATTTATTTCTGATATAATTTATTTTTTATATACTTTAATTTTATTATATACTTATATTTATATTTATATTTATATTTATATTTATATATGCAGGGGTTCAATGCCACAAAATTTGTTTGCAGCAAGTTTAGTCCTAACTTCAGCAACTTTTGCTACAGCTACACTTAATCTCATACCCGGCATTACTTTCATTATAGCCACATTCTTTAGGTATATATTTCAAATTTTTACTATATTAATTTCATTCCTTTGCACAAAGTATACTTTTGGCTATATTGAAAAGTTGTTTTGGAGACGAGTTTTTTTTGAATAAAAATATACTTCAAATGTATCACCAAATTAAATTACATCCTTAAAGTATCATTTTTAAAAGAAAACTTTCTTCAAATATTTTAAAGTGAATAGTTTTCATCCTTCAGTTACATATCGTCAAAAAAGTAAGGAATCCTACAAAAACATGAGCAGTTCATGTGATCATCAACAAAGTTTTTCTGCATAATTTCATCACCTCTTGAAAGAGTTTTTGAAAAAAAAACATATTAAAAGTCTTAGACACTATTATTTACCGAAACAAAAAATATTTGAAAGGACTGGAGATACATCATCTGCTCTTCTTCTGATTTAGTAACGAAAAGAAGTTGAAACTTAATTATCTTTAACTTTTTTTTTGCAACTAAAATGTAATAAGATTAATAATTTTTTTGACCAATCTGATATTGAAGTGATCAAAATATCGATTATATCTCGCATTTAAATTTCATTATACATTATTAGAAGCGGAAGTCTCCAACAAACGCCGTTTATAGCATATAGAAGAAACTCATTTCAATTAATAAAAAATAAATAAAAATTTAATTAATAATATTTTTAATATCAAATTATATGAAAAAGAAATGAAAAAAAAACTGTTAAATTAAAAGATTTTGCATAATGCTAAATTCAGTTATAAAAAAAATCACGATTAATACTTTTGGATGACTTGATTTTTGTGAGATTTGTCAGTTTTCTAATAAATTCAAGCAGAAGGATGAAAATTGTTCACTTTTAAATACTTGAAGAATTTTCTCTACTAAAAATTATATTTTAAGAATTTGAATTACTTTTTATAAAAATATTTAAAAATTTATGACTAAACCATATGTACTCACCATGTTTGGACATATTTGATTAGGTTGGAGAAGTTGGATTTGAAGACAAGGGAAGGAAAAGCAAAAGTGTTGGGTACATTAATTGGAATAGGTGGGGCTATGCTTCTCACTTTTTACAAAGGCTTGGAAATTAAAACTTGGTCAATTAAACTTGACCTCAAAGGACACGTGGCAGCCTCTCATCAAATCCAAAAACCATATGCTCATATTTTGGGTCCTATTTTGGCTATTTGTAGTTGCTTTTCCTCAGCAGTATCCCTCATTTTTCAGGTATGAAAAAGGCTTAATTAAATGTATTTTCTTAATATGCTAAATTCATTTGGCCAAAAATATTTACCTAACATTAAAAAAATTGGGCCAAAAATGACTTTAATTTATTTTCTCTCAATTTTAATTGAATACTAGTTAGGCTATATTTGGTTGCACAATTTTAATTAAATACTAGCTAGGCTATATTTGATCCAAATTAGTTTCTAAACATAACTACTTAGTAACATATGAAATTGCATTTATGAAGTAATTTAGTTAAATTGTAATAATTTCTTTTGGTTTGACATTGATAGAGTTTCATTTGTATTGATAACTAAACCCAAATCTGCATACACGATATGAAATGTACATAATCTCTAAACTAGGAAATCAAAATATGTTTCAAATAACAATATAATAACTTTTTTTTTTAAGATTTATGATAATATAATTATTGTGCCTTCACCTAGCATTTATAATTTAAATTATACATTATAACTTGTTTAAAAGTTGCTCATAATGTGGTTATAACTTAAAAGTTATATGATACCTTAAAGTGATGAGAAAATTCACCACATTTTATCTAAATTGTTTCACAAGTGCAACAACACAAATTATTATATAAAACTATGGTTAGAAATTAAGTTGGATCAAATATGCCCTTAATATACATATATGTAGGTCCAAATATGCTCTTATTAGTCTTATGTGAAATAAGACATTTGTGGGCCCAACTTCTTTTTAACGCTAAAGATAAATTAAAGTTAATTTTTATACCTTTATTGAAACAGAATGAATTCATGTTCTTTCATTGATTGCCCGACCATTCTAGGGCATTTGATAGTACTATTGATATTTCCTCTTATTTTGTTCACTTATTTGCTAATGTTTAATGTTTAGGCCAAAATGAGTGAGTTGTACCCTTGTCATTTTTCTAGCACTGCCTTAATGTCTATTATGGGAGCACTTCAAGCTGGAGTTTATGCCATTTCTACTGAAAGAGATTGGACCCAATGGAAATTAGGATGGAACCTTAGGCTGTTTGCAGTACTTTATGCGGTATGTTATAACATTTATTCGCTATAATAACATTTCACTTTAACGTCTAATTCCTTTGAAAATGTTTATTTGCATGTTATGTTATATCATATGTTCTCTAAATTACATTTGGCTATAGTGGTCAAAAGATATTCAGACAAATGATGATGTTATAGAAATGTTTGACGTTATATAGATGCGTTTTTTTTGTAGGGGGTAGTGGCTTCTGGATTAGCAATCATTTTCTTGATGTTTTGTGTAAGAATGAGAGGTCCATTGTTCGTGTCCATTTTCAGCCCTTTGATGCTTGTATGTGTTGCCATTGCCGGTTCTTTATTTCTCAATNTTGTAGGGGGTAGTGGCTTCTGGATTAGCAATCATTTTCTTGATGTTTTGTGTAAGAATGAGAGGTCCATTGTTTGTGTCCATTTTCAGCCCTTTGATGCTTGTATGTGTTGCCATTGCCGGTTCTTTATTTCTCAATGAGAAATTACACTTGGGAAGGTATTCTTTTTGCACTATTTACTCATTGTACATATCTTCATTTTTTTTTCTGTGTAGGTAACATTTTAGTGTTTAGGTACTTTATTAGTAAAACTCATATTTAATAAATAAAATACAATTTTTAAAATCAAATTTACCACTAGACAGAATGTTTGACAACCTTTTATTAAAAATAAAAAGATATCAATAGGGATAAGTATAAGCAAAGGGAGCTAGGTCTGATTTTACCATTCCTAAAGACTAATGAGGTAACAAACCTCTACTAACTAACAAACACGAAGAAAATAAGAGTTAGAGATAAGTAAGTATTTCTGTGATCATTACGGAGTTTGTAATTTACTCTATGATGATACAAATGAGAACGCTTAAATAAGGCAAAAATATCACAACATGAGTGAAAAAAATTGATTGTCCATCTAAAGTAAATTGGAGTATTTTCCTTTTGTCTTCTCCTTCAAACATATCAATTGATAATTCATCACTTCTTTATGGATTTATTGGATCTTGTTTAGCCTACTGATAACTTTTCATGTGTTTTCTTTTTTGCTTTTGTTTCTTCCACTTCTTTGATTCCTAGGCGAAATATCCTCTTCCCTAATCACTCTATCAAACCATGTGTCAACATATTGTGTTCCTCATCTTCATCAAAATAGTCCTCGCCAAAATTAATTGTATAAGCATTAGATGGGCTGAATGTTGACTCTAAGGTCCTTGACTCATTCTTCTTTGCAATCACACTTTTAGCCTTTAGGCAAACATGTAAAAGCTTCTGGACTTAATTTTCTATTCAAAACAGGTGTTGAAATTTGCTTCACCAAATTGTTGTCATTCTCTATTGACATCGGTAACTATCTAAATTCACCAAGCGACTCCAAGGATTGAGAAGGGACCTTACGAGCCGATGTGTTCAATGTAACCATGAGTGACTTGACCATTAGATTGTATTTGAGTAACATGACATCTTGATTTTCTTGAATAATCTACTCCAGAAATATGTGATGTTGAAGGCATAATATTACCATCTTTGCCAATAACCTTCTTAAAGCATCAAGATATTCGAATATAGTAGGTCTTGAGGCATTACTAATATCTTGCCTCTTCTCATTTTTCTGAAAATTTTCAGTCGCACCCTTTCCATTACCTAGAGAATTATTTCGACTAGTCAAGAAAAGGGTCCGACTCCTAGTTGAATTTTTGTGTGCAACCAAAGTCCAAGTTTTAGTTACATTCTTGTTCTCAACTTGCAAAACATGCGCTAACCAAAATTTTCAACATCTTCAACATCACTTGAATCAACTAGCGACACATCTACTCCAATTCTTGGTGTTTCCCCTGCATTTTTAGTTGCATTAGACATCAATATCACTAGTGTCTTTCAAAACAACTTCAATGGTATTATAAATTACAAATACATGTTGTATTTATTCTATGCATGAATAACTTACTTCATAACTAGCTATTGACGCATCTACTCCAACTCTTGGTGTTTCCTCTGAGTTTTTAGTTGCATTAGACATCAATATCACTAGTATCTTTCAAAACAACTTCAATGGTATCATAAATTGCAAATACACATTGTATTTATTCTATACATGAATAACTTACTTCATATATAGCTACCAAATGTTTGTATAATTTATGCACAAATTAATATATGCATAAGTAGTCTCTTTAGTAGATACCAAGTAACCTCTTATAGGTTATTATTTAACTCAGCCTTTGTTTTCTCCTTCGTCTCTTTCTCTCTTCCTCTTTCCCTCATCCTTTGTTTTCTCCTCTCTCACTCTCTGCACATTTCATCTTTTGAGCTTGGATTAGCAATTATGATCACATTCTTCAAAGAATTTGATTTTTTTGAAAAATAATTATTGTCTAAAATAAAAATGAAAAGATTAGGATTTGAGAGAAAGGGAAAACAAAAGATGTTAG
>NC_028643.1:5722941-5737441 GCF_001406875.1 Solanum pennellii | reverse complement strand
TCAAAAAATATTTTTTCAAATTTTTCATATTCGATAGGTAAGAATATCACCAACATGGATTATAGTGCAATGGTAAGAATGCTCTATCCGTAAATAAAGTTTTTGACTTTAAGCATTGGGTATGAAGAAAATCTCGATAGGAGTGTCACCTCCCGAAAGGGTCCTGCAGTTCTCCAATGTAGTCTCTAGACACCGAGTGGGAAACCTAAAAAAAGTTGATAAGAATGATTTAGCAAGAAGGTTCCTTAAAGATGAAAAAGAAAAAAGAAGAGAAAAACTCCTCTACTATATGGAGGTTAAACAAGTGGTATTCCATATTGATTATGTCCTCCTCACCCTCCAACGCACCTCATCCTTGCCTCATCCTTGTATCCCCCATCCACACCCCTAAGCGAACCCAACGTCACTTCCATTAGTATTTTTCTACATTATGTAAAAATACATTAGGATAATATTTTTCACATGCGTATCGAATAAAAGAAAATAAGTAAGTGAACCGCTTATTTTTGTTGGTTTGGATCACACCTAAAGAGGTAGAATATAGTTCCAGAAGCTCCAAAATTCTATTCCATAATATATCATCAAAAGATACATAAGGTTAGAGGCTAATTAACAATATTTATTTTTTTTAACCCTTACAATTAAACACAACTTAGAAAAAAATAATAAATTATGGTAGACAATTATTAAAAAGACATGGGTTTGTGCAACAACATAGTTTGTATCTCCTCAAATAAGTACACATTTTATCATCAACACATGTCTCCTGAATGTTCTGCTCCATTTAACACAATCATTTCCCTCTATTATTATATAAAAAAAATTAAATGAAAAATTATCAAAATTAGTACTTTCGGCCTATAAAGTGTTTTTTATAGTGATACTTCAAAAATATTGTATAATGAACATCCCAAAAGTTTCAAACTTAAGATCCAAATCATTCTTATAAAACCTTGCAACTCTACTCTTAAAATTTAAATCATTTGTGTAACACCTTGAACTTCGAGAAAGGCTAAAGAGGGTTAACATGCAAGTCCACGAACTCAAAATGGACCATGGACCCTTCACGGAACCCGAAACTATCCGTTTAGGGGAGGTAGCCCAACCGTCCACGACTGCCAGGATTTGGGTCACCTTGATAGGATCCAAGACGGACTTTTGTGACTTGTATAGATTTTTTAGGGTTCCTTATAAGTGACCCGTCAACTTTAGTATTATTGTCAACTCTTTGAATTTGAGAATGATTTTGGATACGAATTAAGGTCATTAAAATCTCCTAACTCAAAGTTGAGTTGAAAACTTTCTTACTGATAGAGTTACCATATGAGATTTTACTTGGGTCAACTTCAAATGACCATATCTCTCAGAACATAAGAAACTAGGTAGCTCACGACCTAACAAATTAAAGTTCTATGAGTCATCTTTCCAACATCACCAAGTTTTCTCCATTTTCAGTTCGGAGTACAAAAGTTATTCTTGTCAGGCAGTCGAAGTTTCATGGATGGCCATACGGCCAGTGAATTGTTTCACGGACCATGGATCCCTAAACAGTCTGGGAAACCTTCCTTTTAAGGGACTCCAACAGTTTTTAAGTTGGGGTCATTTTTGTATTATCCTATGTATTTTTAACCCTTGTTCTAAGTTTCAACTGCTAGAAAACATATATGTTCAACGGAAGCATATCACAGAATCTTTATTACTTACATGAATAATAGATAACCAATACCGTTTATGCTAAAATACATAAACATAATGAAATTTAATTCAAGAATTACCTCTTGAAGCGTGAGCGGATACCTTCAAGCAAATCCCAAGCTGGACAGACTTCCAAATGAATCTACAAGATAGTTATGGTCTTCTATAGTGATCTCAAGTCACATCTGAATTCTCTCAATACTTGGGTGGGCAAGTATGAATAGAAAACTAATCATCTATTTTCTAGGTTAGAAGAATCCCTATATATAGAGATTTCTTCCTAATCCAAAAAGGACTAGAAAATCTAGTTTTTCTAGAAGACTAGAAAAACCCATATTTTTCTTCCTTTTTTGCATAGAAATAGGATTCTGAGTTATAGTTAAATATGGGCACTATAGGGACCACAAAATTAATTACCGAGACTTCCTATTATGAAAATAATTCCAATTAATTTGAATTACTCTTATCATAATAAATTACAAATCATTCCACTAGAAATTCGTAATTGCACTCTTCTATTTCGTAATTCCATATTAAACACTTATGTAATTCTCCATGTTAAGATTTCTGATATTAATCAATAAATTAAATTACTGACGAATTTAACTTAGAGATTAATTTCCTTTAGAGCACTACTTAACTTATTTCATGTGTTGGATTCATAAATCCACTTGCAAGATTTGACATGATGAAAACTTATAAGTTTCTCAAAAAGGCATATCAATCAATCTCTATAATGAGACATGGATTCCATCAACTAACTTATTATTTCACCAATATATATTATTATCATCCAACTTAGCAGGCATATTGACTCATCTCAGAATCTTACCTTTTAATAAATCAAAACGATAATTAATGTATACAGATCATAATAGGTATATCACGATTAAGAATATGAGTACATGTAATAGTTTATAGAATATGTTTTTGTCAGTCAGTCTAAAAGAACTATCTTTACTCGGTCTAGTTCAATACATACAAAATGTACTAGCACAAGAAGTTGGAACTATACCGTTCCCATAATCAAGATAAATTATATATAATCTTGTGCTACAATCGTACCCAATGGCATGTCCAATTTCCATCATAGATTGTGAACAAAAAAATATACTTATAAGAACCGATTATTTAATCCTCTGTGTATAAGCTAAAATTCTACACACTAAATCATCTACTATATAAGTAATTAGACACCATAAACGAATATATGATCTATAGAAATTGAGCAAATATTTATTCTCTAATAAATATTATTTGTTAACACATGGTTAATAGTATATATCCCAACAATCTCCCACTTGTACTTTTAACCATCGCTATTGTTATAATGTACTATATCTAAAAGCATGGTTAATAGTATATACCCTGACAATCTCCACTTAGATATTTTATCTTGAAAATTCTTAGAATACTATGTATAAACAGATGAATAATAGTATATACCCTAACAATCTCCCACTGAGACTCTTTACTATGCATTTACAACTTCCATAAGCGTTCCTTTATTTCTTATCGAAAAAAAATTTTACCAAGCTATTTTCTCATGCAATTTTTTCTAGTAACGTTTCTCCCACTACTTAAATGCAATTGAACGTCAATTCTCACATACCCATTAGATGTTCTTGAGCGTCTGAATTTACAATTGATTTATTTGTTATTTTGTTTGATCAATTCCCGTAAAACTATTTACTTCTAGGAACATGGTTTACTAAATTATCCTTTTCTAGAAATCAGACTGTTGTGTTAACAATTGACTTATTTTCTTTAGGACACTATAATAAACCTTATTTCATTCTTTAGGATATCCAATTAACACACACATTCCATTCTTAATTCCAACTTTCTAATTCTCCCACTCAGCACATGTGCTGGACAATCCTATATCTGAACATGTCACAGATTAGACTTACGTCAAATCCAACTAGTTCTTTAGTTGCTCAATGTACTAATATGAAAGAAATTGAATTCAGAATGTGATATAATCCAACTAGTTCTTTAGTTGCTCAATGTACTAATATGAAAGAAATTGAATTCAGAATGTGATATGTCGTTATTAGAATATATCCCAAAAGAAACAAAATAACTAATAATAAGTAAATAATTAATCTTATCATCTTCACAAGCGTCTAATTCTTTTCTCTTCTACACCAGTCTATTGTAGAGTGTCTAGTGTAGCCAATTGAAAGACAATTATTATATAAGATAAGTGACTTTGAGTTTATCAAGACATTTAGACTTATAAAACATAAAAAATATATTCATATCAGGAGTAACCTTCTTGAAAACTCAGAAAACTCAAATTCACCTCTTGTCCATGTGCTTACACAAATCAAAATAGATTAATTATAACTTATCACTACCTCATTTTCCTTTTAATAGGAAAGGTCTCTTAGTCATTTTTCCTTCTAAATAAAACATACATGCTGGTAGTGACTTGACTTTCAATGAACCGATATATCCATCCATTAACCAACCTAAAAATTCTATTCAGAATAAATGACTTAGCGCTAATGTACAGATAAGTTTAATTCAATTTAAAATATATTTTTCCTTATGAGACAGATTAATAGAATTCAATTCATGAGAGATAATACTAATAAAGGAATCATGCATCAATATACCACATCAATAAAATATTTATCAAACTCAATGGTAGGAGAGTTACAAATAAATATATTAAATACTCATCACTTATCTAGTTAGAAACTGAAAATAATTTCTTCTAACATAAGGTACATGTACAATGCATTCTTTGAATTAATATCTTATCTCTACCAAAAGAAAATCTTAAGTAGTACTAAGTGGGTGCGTAAAGTCTATTGAGAATATGAGACACAATACTTTAAATAGATCATAATATTTCGAATAATCCAAAATAATAAAATTCAGGGCTCATTTATACATATATATCCATGCATCTCGAATAGCCAATCGTTGGGATTGGAGAACTACTCATGCAATACACATGTACAATGACCGATTAATCACTCCATAAACTTATACTGGCCTAACTCAGTTGAAGAGTCTACTGTTAGTTTAAGTCAAGTGAAAATCCTCTAGTTACATTGATCAAATCTTATATTACTCAGTTTAGGAGAGTTAATATAGATTATCAAAACTAGACAATTAAATACATAGTGACTTGTACCAATGTCATCCATTAGGGAGGAAGGTCTAAGCCAGCACATAAAACTGATACTTCACTACTCTTTAATCAATTATGACCAAAAAATCATATAATGGTCCAAAAAAAATTAATTTCTTACTAGGTCGTTCTTATGAATCTACTAAATATCAGATCAATCGGAGTTTTCTTTTTTTGAATTTCAGAAGTATGATCAATTTGGTTGAAAACGTTGTTTGGCCATAATAGAATTTAAGATTTTTCCGCTCAGTAATTCTTATCATATATCATCATTTTGTAAAATAGATATACGAATTAAGAATAAAGAACGAAATTCTAAAATTCCAAACAAACAGCATGTTTATGTATACATTGAATATTAAAATTCAAAACACGCCTCATAGATATCAATGCATCTTGAACAACCAATTTTGATGAAAAAATGACTACTCATGCAACATACATATATGGTGTCAGATCTTCACGTCAACAAATTTTAAACAAAAGCTAACTCAGATGGAGAGTATATGTAATTTAAGTCAAGTGAATATCGTTATCCCTAGATCCATTGATCCATCAAATATTACTCAGTTTAGGAGAGTCAATAAAGATAATCAAAACTAGAGATTAAACTCTAATGACTTGTATTAATTTCATCCAATAGGGAGGAAGGTCTAAGCCAACACATGAACTTAATACTTCACTAAAATTTAGTCATGAAGACCATAGAGAATAATCTCTATCACCACCATATCATAGTCAAGTAATTTTTCATTAAAATAAATTTTCAAATTAAAAAGAACTATCTAAATGACCTCAAATTTAAAAGTCACTTCATAACAATGAATATTTCAAATTTGATCATTTTTTATGAACCTACCGAATTTCAGACAAATCGGAATTGAAAAATAATATTTATCTCCAAATCTATGATCAAATTTAGATTCAAACGATTTTAGGAAAATGAACAGATCTACATCCTTATCATATATAAATTTATGTTAACTCATAACGTCTAATTATGTACCAGCCACATATAACATAAATAAAACCATTATAAAGGATGTCATTCATACTAAATCACATTTTCTTTCCAAAGAACAACTTTGAAATCATTTTAATGACCTCAAAAAAATATAACCACATAGTAATGAGTACTTCTTACTAAGTCGTTATCAATGAACTTATCAAATTTAAGGTCAATTGGAGTCTATAAAAATTTAATTCCAAAGTCATGACCAAATTGAAATTCAAGTGATTTAAACATCTTTAGGAATTAAAACAACATAACCTACATTCTTATCATATATCAATTTTTCTTAAACAATTATGTATAGTCATATTCCAAATTTAACATAAACACAATTGATATAAAGAATGACCTTATCATTTTCAAATCAAATTTTATTCCGATAGTCTACCTATACTTATCTAGATGATTTTCATGACCACCTAAACTATGACCAAATTTGAAAAGATAATTGTTTTAGGCATAGTTTATGATTAAAATAACTTGATTCATATTTTCATTCTTTTTTTTCTTTTTTTTTTTTAATCTCATGAGCAGAAGACATACTGTGTGCCTTTTCTTTGACTAAGGCATACAACACCTTCTTATATCGAATTGTTCTCGCAATTAATACACTTGAGAATTCAACATATTATATTTCTCCCTTTAAGACCTGTGAAATTCTTTCATATCTCTTCTCATGAATTAATTAGACATTACTAGCATCTTAAGGTAAATCTCCATTCAACTAAATAAATATTTACCTCTAGTATTCACTTAGAATAATTTATATACCACACATTGATAATATTCTAATAACTCAAATAAATAGATCACACTAATGAATCCTATATATTAATCACAATTCTCAATTCATGTAATATAATCTCACATATTTTAATATTAAAAATTTCTAATAATTCCAAATAAACAAACCACTTTAATGGTTACCAATTATTAATTATAGAATTCTTAATATGTATAAATTTATATATTTTCAAGTAAAAAAGAGACTATAACCATGTAATGAAAACCTTTTCTATTCAAAATCAATCTAACCACATTTTTACTTTTGTAGTTACGATTCAGATTAAGAAAAAATTGAGGTGAAGTTAAGTCACAAAGTTTACACAATATAGCACCACAATATTCATCATGTCAAGCCCATCACTTTAATTAATAAATAAAAGAAAAGGGATTAAAACATGATTTGAGTGCAAAGCTATTCTTTAATTTTCTGCAGTACCTCAATGAACAATTCACATAACGTTGCCGCTAGCCCGCTACCCATTCACATGAACAAGAAACTACGACACACAAGTTGTTTTGTTTATACAAAATTAAGATTTTTTTTATATAAAAATAGAAAAAGATTCCATTAATTTTAAAATAAACAAAACAGCCACCACACATTGTCCAAAATTTTTTTTATAGAATTCTCACATAGCCACGACCATTCCACTGCCATTCCAAAAGCTTAATGGTATGTACTGCCAATAAAATTCTTTAATTTTATCAATTATAAAGAAGGTATATTGCGCATGACTTGGTAAAATTACTATCAAATCTTATTGATCACAGAAGTCATTATTACCGTATGCACCCAACAAAACAAACCCGTTCAAGTTTCATCAGTTTGTTGTTTACGTGAAAATATAAATTTACTAACCACGAGTAACATAATATTGCACATACATATACTTTAGGTTATCTATAAAGATGTAAGTAAGGCTCTTGATGCCAATTGCTAGAAAACATATATGCACAACGGAAGCATATGACAGGATCTTTATTACTTACATGAATAATAGATAACCAATACCATTTATACTAGAACACATAATATGCTAGAATACATAAACATAATGAAATTTAATTCAAGAATTACCTCTTAAAGCGTGAGCGGATACCTTCAAGCAAATCCCAAGATAGACAGACTTTCAAACGAATCTACAAGATAGCTATGGTCTTCTACAGTGATCCCAAGTCACATCCGAACTCTCTCAATACTTTAGGTGGCAAGTATGAATAGAAAAGTAATCATCTATTTTCTAGGTTAGGAGAATCCCTATATATAGAGATTTCTTCCTAATCCAAAAAGGACTAGAAATTCTAGTTTTTTTAGAAGACAAGAAAAACCCATATTATTCTTCCTTTTTTACATGGAAATAGGATTCTGAGTTTTAGTTAAATATGAGCACTATACGAACCACAAAATTAATTACCAAGGCTTCCTATAATGGAAATAATTCCAATTAATTTGAATTACTCTAACCATAATAAATTACAAGTCATTCCACTAGAAATTCATAATTGCACTCCTCTATTTCGTAATTCCCCATTAAACACTTATGTAATTCTGCATGTTAAGATTTCAGATACTAATCAATAAATTAAATTACTGACGAATTTAACTTAGAGATTAATTTCCTTTAGAGCACTACTTAACTTATTTCATGTGTCGGATTCATAAATCCACTTGCAAGATTTGACACGATGAAAACTTATAAGTTTCTCAAAAAGGCATATCAATCAATCTCTATAATGAGACATGGATTCCATAACTAACTTATTATTTCACCAATATATATTATTATCATCCAACTTACCAGGCATATTGATCCATCTCAGAATCTCACTTTTTAATAAATCAAAACAATAATTAATATATACAGAATTAAGAATATAAGTACTTTAATATTTTAGAGAATATGTTTTTGTCAGTCAGTCTAAAACAACTATCTCTATTCGGTCTCGTTCAATACATACAAAATGTACTAGCACAAGAAGTTGGAACTATACCGTTCCCATAATCAAGATAAATTACATATAATCTTGTGCTACAACCGTACCCGATGACATGTCCAATTTCCATCATAGATTGTGAACAAAAAACATTATACTTATAAGAACCGATGATTTAATCCTCTGTGTATAAGCTAAAACTCTAAACACTGAATCATCTACTATATAAGTAAATAGACACCATAAACGAATATATGATCTATTGAAATTGAGCAAACATTTATTCTCTAATAAATATTATTTCTTAACACATGGTTAATAGTATATATCCCAGCAAAACCACAAAGTTTTCACCTAGTTAAGGACTTAAAAAGTCTTAATCAGTTATTTTACGTTCATTAACACTTCATGTTATTAGAGCAAGGTACCTAGAGGAGAAAAGCTAGGGTTTCAAGCGTTCTTCCAATTTCGTCGATTCATCAAGAACTTTATGCTTGTCTATATTTCATCATGAACCACATTAGTTGAGTGATGTTGATACGACTAGTATCGTTGAGTTCTGAGTATTAAGTTTCTCTATATTGTTGTTAAGATTTTGAGAATCTTTTAAAGTTAACATTTTTGTTTTAAACTAAGTTTTTGAGAAAGAGTTTTAACCAAGAATTGAGCAAGAGTATGAAGGAATTAAGTATTTCCCAAATGTTGTCAATTTTACATGAAGAAAGAGAGCATTATTTTGAGAAAAGTAAAAGAGTTTTCAGAAAGATTGAGTATAGAGCAATTACCTCTTAAAGGGGATTTTTCAATAATTATCTCAACCCAAAGAAAGTATATTTACTTTGACAAAAGAGAAACATTGTTTCCTAAATGAACAATGAGTTCAGAGATATTTCAGAGCAGATAACTCTTTTAAGATGATAGTTTGAGCAATTATCTAAAACCAAAGAGAGAAGATGTTGTATACATGGTTTAGTCGTCTAATAGTAGCTCCCCTAGTCAGACTCTTAGTGCATTTGATCAGATTTTCAGTATATACTTCAATATTCAGTTCGGCATTTATTTTAATGATTAGTACTTGGTCATTACATTTAGTTTAGCTTTTCACTTTTATTTCAGAATTCACATTCTTACTTAGTTTATGTCATTGCTCATTTATGCTTTGTTCAAATTATACATATTTGTACAGCTTAATATCTATATCCTGCATGCTCAATACATTCCAATTATTATCGTTAACTCTGCACTACATCCTTTCATGATGTAGGTTCCAGTACTCAGCATCCCCGCAACTCAACTCAGTTAGATGTTTTTCAGACATAGTAGTAGAATCAACTTGAATTGTGAAGTTGAATCTTTCAGTTGTTATTGAACTCTTCGTATGTTTTAGTAAATTATTCTCAGTATTCTTTATATATACTAGAAATAGGGTTAGCTTGGGGTACTCGTGATCCTAAGTCCCATGTTACGTCAACGGGTAGCCATGGTCGTGAGATATAGTTAGAATCAAATAATGTATCTGCATAGCTTTCAGATAGGATGAGATATTGTTAAAACTTTTCTTACTAAAAAAATCGCATAGCTAGGAAAAAATAGGTGAATTATATAGTGCATAGAAACGAATAGAGCAAAATAGATAAGGCATAAATCAGACTCTTTTTTGGAATAAACATTAAATGGTGAGGAGAACTTTAAATTCTGACATGGTATCCTTTAATAAAAGTATAAGTAGCATAAACTAGAGCTTTAGGCCAAAATGATGCAAGGACTACTTCTTCGAAAGTAAGCATCAAATGAGATTATTGAGGTGGTGATGTTTGTGCTCAGCATGACTATTTATTGTTGGGGGAGTATATGTGTAATATAATTGGTGAATAATTCTCTTATAATGGAATATGGACTTAAATTGTGTTTTATCCCAATCTTTACCCCCCTTAGATTGTAAATATGAGAATGATGAATCGAAGACATTAAATATCATATTATATAATTTAACAAACCTGCCAAAAGTTTTCTATGTCAAATCAAGCGACGAAAGTCATTTGTATATTTGTATGTACTAATGACAACAACTTGTTTTTGAGAATCATGTCACGACTCAAGATTGCCCCTAGTCGTGACATGGTGCTTGGAGCCACATATGACCCCAAGGAAACCTCGTCGACTATCATGAAACTAAGATAAGAAAGAAATATAAATAGAGGATAATTTAATGTCAAACTATAGGAGTCCAGAAATATCATTAGACGAATATCTAAGTACACAGTTGAATTTGAACTGAACTTGTCTTAAAACCTCTACTAAGATGAGTTGCTAGAACAAACCCCTAGCTAACTCCAACTATTTGAAATTGAAAGTATATGACTAAAAGTATATATATACGTGTTATGAATACACTGAGTAGGTAAGATAACACATGATAAGTGTAATAACTGATCATGATGAATCTATAATACTTGCTAACGCAATAACCAAGTAAAATAACTGAATTGAAATGCTGAACTACACGATCATGCAATAACTAAAAGACTAGTTGTAGGAGATACTAAAATTGACATATAACCATGTGAGGTACTACATGGAGTTTAACGTATAATTTAAATTTATCATATTCCTCCTTCTCAGAAGGCTGAGGAGAACGGGGTAGAGCAGATGTTTGGGCATCCTTTTCACTGTGTTCTTTTTGAACTTTGGAGAGGTCCAATACTCATTCAATGTTTTCCATATATCTTCACGAATCCATGATGGCCTCTTATCATGTTTTCGGGCATACCAAAGCAAATCACTCAACCTACGAGAATATTTTCTGAAAAAAAATTATCGTATCTTATTCTCGTGTTCGAGAGAACATGTACACTTCATCTGCATATAATTGAATTTTTAGATTGAATTAATGTCCAATATAATAAGTATTTCTATTTAAACAATATATACATCACAAATATATATTTCATGCATCTAGATTGATTAACTTGTTTGGGACCAAGGAATTATTAAATAGTTCAAGTAGATAATTGATTTGTTTTTACCTTGAAGTCATCAAACATTCTCTCTCTAATGTTCAATGGAACATCTTTCCAGTACCTCCATTGCTCGTCATAAAACGAACGCATTGATTGAAACATAGCCTTCACAAACTAAATAGAAGGATAAAACCTGCATTATATTTAAAATTGTGATGATACAGAAGCTACTGCAAAATCAAAACAAATGAATACGAGGATAAAACATCAAAATATAATAATGCAACTAAAGTAGTTTATAATGCACTTCTCATTTTACACAAGGCTCCACTTATTAACAAAACTATTAAAAAGATTACATGAATACTTACCCCAATCCATTGGGAATAATAATCAATCTCTGGAATTCATCATACTTTCAAACATTTGGAGGATTTTGCCTCTGTGCAGAAACTTTTGTACGAGGTTGTGTAGCTGGTCGACGATGGTTACCTCCAAGAGCCATCTAAAAATAAGAGTAACAAAAAATAGCAGATTAATTCAATGAATCGATGTTGAAGTCTTGTTAACTCTATGGAGCACAATTAAATCAAACCCTAGCTACTCCATTTATTTTAGGTTATTAGTTTGCTATTATATACAATTTTCCTTAAATTTTTCAGATGACCCATTAGTTATTATTTAATCAATGAATAAAAGAAATGGGTCATCTAATGACATTTGGGCCTTTTTAAAAATATTCTGATGACCCATATGACTATTATTCAATAAATAAATAAAATAAATGGGTCATCTAAAAGGGCAAAAGAGTCATTTAATTAATTTGAAAAAAAGGGATATTTCTTTGGTCACCTTGGTTGGCACATTGGGAAACAAAGAGTCCAATACATGCATTGACTCTTATGTTTTCAAGAAGAATTGGGGGTTTAATACTCAACACCAATTTAAACCCCCTTCTTCTTTCATTTCAAAGGACACAAAAAATATATCGAGAAAAAATAGAGAACAAAATTGAAAGAGAGAAAAACATAAGAACAATTTTTCTTATTAAAAAAAATATTTCATCTTTGGTGGTCTTTGGAATTCAAATAAGTTTGCGTCTTCATTTTTTTTGTCATCACTTTCGGTATTTCTTTTACATTTCACATGTAATCTTGAATTAATATTTATGTTCTTTTATGTTTTGATAAATTTGTTCGTATTAAATTGTTTTTTATTTAGTTAAGTTTATTATGATTCTTGTGTGATTATTTTTATCATTATGTTATTTACTTTGTATTTTTTTTATTTAGTTTAGTCTATATTGATTGTCATATGATTGTGTTTATTATTATATACTTATATATTACTAATTGGTGTTTAATTTATATTTTACCTCATAATTAGTAAGTAGACTCATGTTTTGATAAAATAATAATAATAATAATCACAAAGTTTTTATCAGTTTCTGGTAATTTTTACAAGAAGGATAAATGTAGTCATTTTTGCAAACAAATGTAAATCTGGTCATTTTACAAAAAAATATAAATCTAGTAGTTTTTGCAAAAAATAAAAAAAAATAATTATAAAAATTTTGGTCATTTTTGCAAAATATGAAAATCTGGTCATTTTTGTAAAAAATGTAAATTTGTTCATTTTTGCAAAAAATGTAAATAAAAATTAACTAATAAATAAATAAAATGTAAATATAGTCTTTTCATTTTTTTAAAAGTAAATATATGAAATGACTATTAAAATAAAATATAAAGTCGGCTAATTTGGCTTATTAATCTAACTATTAGATAATTTTGATTATCTTTGCACTTTCAAAGAGAGTAATTTGGTCATTTTGTATAAAATAGATATTTTGCTAAAATAGTTATTTCTGAATTTTTATCAATATATTAAAAAATTAACATTTTTTTCACATGTGAGGTACTACATGGAGTTTGATGTATAACTTAAATTTATCTTACTCCTCCTTCTCAGAAGGCTGAGGAGAACGGGGTAGAACAGATGTTTGGGCTTCCTTTTTCACTGTGTTCTTTTTGAACTTAGGAGAGGTCCAATACTCATTCAATGTTTTTCATATATCTTCACGAATCCATGATGGCCTCTTATCATATTTTCGTCATACCAAAACAAATCAGTCAACCTACGAGAACATTTTCGGAAAAAAAATTCTTGTATCTTACTCTCGTGCTTGAGAGACCATGTACACTTCATCTGCATATAATTGAATTTTTAGATTGAGTAAATGTCCATATAATAAGTGTTTATATTTAAACAACATATACATCACTAATATATAGGTCATGCATCTAGATTGATTAACTTGTTTGAGACCAAGGAGTTATTAAATACTTCAAGTAGATAATTGATTTATTTTTACCTTGAAATCATCAAACATTCTCTCTCTTTAATGTTCAATGGAACATCTTTCCAGTACCTCCATTACTCGTAATAAAACGAACGCATTGTAACAACCTGTTTAGTCGGTTCAAGCAGTAGAATTATTTTGATAAAAACTGACTGGGTCGACGGATCACGCGACGGACCGTCATGTCCACAACGGACCGTGATGGACTCCGTCGTCCCATACTTGAGTAATTTCTTCTGCTGCTCTCCTCATTACCCTCGACGACAGGTAAGACGAACCGTCATAGGCACAACGGTCCGTCGAGCGTCTTCGTTCCAAAGCACTTCAACTCTGAAATCTGGGTACTCAGATCGACTCTCTGAACTTCACGACGGAACTGCAGCACGGACCGTCGTAGATACGACAGACCGTCACAAGTTGCGTAACCCCGACTTGGTCAGACTTTCGCTAAAAGTTTTAAAGGGGTGTTTTGGACTATTCATGACAAACATTATGAAATTAGTGGGGTAAGTTTAATAATTTATTTACTTGGGGGTTAAAGGGGATAACCTTGAAATAAATAGTGAGTTACTTTTATCATAATGAATTATATGATAATTAGGGTA
>NC_028643.1:5717148-5717837 GCF_001406875.1 Solanum pennellii | reverse complement strand
TTGAATTTGAGGCAGAGGAGGTGGATGGAACTATTGAAGGACTATGATATTACTATCTTGTATCACCCAGGAAAAGCTAATGTTGTGACAGATGCCTTAAGTAGAAAAACAGGGAGCATGGGAAGTTTAGCCCATCTACAGATTTCTAGACGCCCATTGGCTAGAGAGGTTCAGACTTTGGCTAATGACCTTATGATGCTGGAAGTACTAGAGAAAGGAGGATTTTTGGCCTGTGTGGATGCAAGATCCTCTTTTCTTGACAAAATTAAGGGAAGGCAGTTTGCCGATGGGAAGCTGAGCCGAATTCGAGATATGGTATTACGAGGGGAGGCTAAAGAGGCAATAATTGATGAGGAAGGCGTTTTGAGGATTAAGGGAAGGGTATGTGTGCCCCGTGTTGATGATTTGATTCACACTATTCTTACAGAGGCTCATAGTTCAAGGTATTCTATACATCCTGGTGCAACCAAGATGTATCGTGACCTAAAGCAACATTTTTGGTGGAGTAGGATGAAGCGTGACATTGCTGATTTTGTTGCCCAGTGCCCGAATTGTCAGCAGGTAAAGTATGAACACCAGAGGCCCGGAGGAACACTTCAGAAAATGCCCATTCCTGAATGGAAATGGGAAAGAATTGTAATGGATTTTGAGGTCGGTCTTCCAAAGACATTGGGTAAGTTTGATTCTAT